>NC_080420.1:80201315-80388441 GCF_029873635.1 Malania oleifera
TGATGTACGCAAGTGAATTGTCGACAAAAAGATACCTAGACCACCTAAAATTTTAGAACAGGTTCGTCAACGAATTTAGGGGATTTGGCGACGAAGATATAGTGGTGGTTTGTCAACGAACACAGGGGACTCATCGATGAAAAGAAACCGAGACCTACTTGAACTCAAAATAGAAGGTTCGTCGATGAACACAGGGTTTCGTCGTCGAAGGCATGCATAAGACTCGTCGACAAAGGTGTGAATTCGACGATGAATGTTAGGCTGCTGACAACATTGAATGCGTATTAACGACTAGTTTTCGAATTGTTTTATGTCTATTAATGCCCAACGGCTCTCCAGCGCATTGCTCGTCCCTTTGCCCTTAAATATGAGTCTTGTGCATTCATTTCAAACTAGTTGAGTACTTGGTGGTTAAACACATTAAATGAGCAATCATTTCTAGGGTTTTCATTTTTGCTCATACTCTCTTGCTCTCTTGCTCTTTACTCTTGTCTTACATACCATTCACAAAGAGAGTAGTGTGAGGTTTTGACTTGTAATATCAGCTCAAAAAGGAGCAATTGAATTTGTATCTCATTGTTTTAATTCGTTGTGTCAAAGGGTTCTTTGTGAGCCTTTGTAAGGTGACTCTTGGTGAGCACCTTATTGTAGCTCTTGGTGAGCAGCTGTATTGTAAAGGCTTCTCCACAGGTGAAGGAGGATTGCTTAGTGGATTTGGGGAACCCTTGATTTGGTCTCAAGGCGTGGACGTAAGCTTGGTGCCGAACCACGTTAATATCACCGTGTTGAGCTTTCCTTCTCCTTCCTCTTTCATTTTGTTTACTTGTTGTTATTTGTCTTAAATATAAATTGTGATATAATACTCTTGCATCTTGCCAAGTTACTTTGTGCTTGTAGAAAAATTTTTATCCGTGAAAGACGTCTATTCCCCCCCCCCCTCTAGATGCACACCCAGGCCAACAAGTGGTATCAGAGTGAGTCGCTAAACCTTCGAAGTAACATCTATAGTGCAAAGATCCAATGGTGGACATGTTTGCCCAAGGACAATCCATTGACTGTACACTCAAGTTCTGCGGTGTCAACTATCCAACATGGAAGGACCGTATGTTAATCTTCATCCAAGCATATGACTACATAATGTGGAATGTATTACATATTTAAGGATAACGATGGTGAGATCATACCAATTGTGAAGCTCCCAGAAGCTGATGCAACGTTGGCACAACTAAACTTTAAAACAAAAAACTTTCTTTATTGTACTATGAATGACAAAGAATACAACTGGATTTGCGAATGCAACACGGCCAAGGAAATGTGGGAGAAGCTCCAAGTAACATACGAAGGTACATCTCAGGTGAAAAAAATCAAAAATCTATATGTTAGTTAAAGAATATGAAATGTTTAAAATGGAAGAAGGTGAGTCGATTACTTCCATGTTCTCACGTTTTACACATATAACAAATGGATTGAAAGCACTTGGTAGGGAATATTTTATGGAAGATAATGTGCAAAAAGTTCTTCATTCATTACCGGAATCATGGCACGCAAAGTCTACGGCGATTGAAGAAGCAAAGGACCTATCTAAGGTCACTCTTGATGAGCTCGTTGGAACTCTCATGACTTATGAGATCAAGAAGAAGAATGTTGCAGTCGAAGTTGAAAAGCCGAAAAAGGCAACAGACATGGCTCTAAAACTAGCAGTAAGAAGGAAATTATGGAAGAAGAAGAAGAGTGTGACAATGATGATGAAGTAGCTCTCCTCACAAGAAGATTTAGAAATTTCTTGCTAAACAAACGGGCTAGTAAGCAAAAGGAGAAAGGAGAATCAAGCATAAGATGTTATAATTACAAGAAGACCGGACACTGAATGATTGATTGCCCAAACTTCAAAAACAGAGTGAAAAACTAAGGTGTAGTCCCAAGAGGGGGGGGTGAATTAAGTTTATAAAATTTTTCTTTTAATTTCTCTTATAAATTCCCAACTTATTTTATATTTAGCAATCACTCAAGAATAATTAGATATTCAATGCTTGTATAGGACAATCACAAATCACACTCAAATAATGAATTGATTTAATATCAACACAAAGTAATGATTCTTAATGAAAATCAACCAATTGATTTACCAAACACAAGTTAATGTACGAACTACAATACTATAAAGATTTGGTAATTAAATAGTAAATTTTAAATATGAATGCTTGCAAAGATTAAGCCCTGTATTAATGAAATTGGTTTTTCAAGATGATAAGTAATATAACATCCAACACTCTTTTCCAAAATTTAGATTTCAAATAAACTTTCAATTAATAGGTTTTGGGTGTTAACCAATCAACGTATTCTCTTATGGTTTCCACAATTTACATTGATCAACCAACGTACTTCCTTTCGATTTCTGCAAGTCCCAGAAGCAAATTAATATTTAATTTATTCAAAGTCCAATCTACGTAGTATTTATGATCAAGAAATTTAAATCAATCATGCAGTTAATAAGTATGCTGGAAATTAAAGAGTGAGGAAAAGAGAGTGAGATCGAGTTTTTTACGAGGTTCAGCTTTTACCTAGCCTATGTCCTCGCCTTAGGCAACAACCTAAGGATTCCACTAACACGTTCCTTTACGGGCGTAACACACCGTTACAATCCCTCCTTCAGTAGGGTGGAGCTCCCTCTCCAAGCGATACCCCACGCTCCGTTACAATGATCTAATAGCCCTGAATAGTCCAAAAACAAGAAACAAGAAACAAGAAGAAGAGTTTGTGTACAAGAATCACTCTCAGATAGAGCAAATTAGTACAAGTGTAAGCACAAAATATAGTTCAACGTAAATCTCAATATAATGAAATTGAAGCTCAATGTAAATCTATCATCGGTATAATCTTTCTATGATTAAAAGATTCAGACTTGATGCTCAATTTCGGTGTTAGAAGTTCAACAAAAACTCAATTGAAAGATCAGCAAGATGTGAGCAAGATAGCCTTTGAGAATTAAGAGCACTTGAGAGTATGTTGATTGCTGAAAATATTTCTTGTTATGAAAATATTTGCCTTGGGGGATATATATAGATTTTAAAAAATGTATTCCTTGTTCCCCAAGTTTACTTGGGCTGTTCTTCAAGTTTGCACGCAGTTTGGAGCCCAAGAAACTAATTTTTGAAACTTTCCCGTATTGTAATTTTTTAAAAACTTTTGAATGGCAGTCGCCTGTCTCATAGGGGCAGGTGCCTGTCTCAGTTTAATTTTAAAAATCAGTATACTGGCAGGCTCCTGTCCAAATGAGGTCAGTCACCTAAATTGACTCGGCAGGCGCCTGTCTGGCTATGCTGAGGCACCTGTCACCATTCTTTTTGCCAATCTTAAAAAAACATAACAAGGTCAGTCGCCTGTGGGTTTTAGGTCAGGCGCCTAAGCATTTTAAAACACTTGTTTTTCAAGATTTTTATTTTAAAAACTCTTTCCTCTTGGGACCTTTATAATATATAACTTTAGAAATTATATTTCAAGGTCTTAAAAAAAAATGGTTTCTAGGTTTTTGATTATCCCTAAAGAGTTTCAATGCATTTATATTGATTTTTACTTGAAGTACGTACACAAGACTTCCTTAACACTCTAAATCCTTCAATTCTTGAAGTCTTCATGTATGTCCTTGATTTGAGTCCATCTTGTCTTGAGCTTCAACATTCTTTGAGCTTTCATTGTATTTGTCAAACTTTGAGCTTTATCACCCTTTGATCTGAGCGTTGCTTGAATCACTTGTTTGTACGTTTTCATTGTACTTTTGTGATTACTTGATCTTGAGCTTTCTAATATTTGATTCCTAAAACATTACAATTTTGAAACATATTAAATTCCATTGATTTGTTATTAAAATAAGAGTTGTAAGCCTTGTTAGGCCAACACAAAGGCAACAACCAGTAAGGAGACAAGAAGAAATACAAAATTATGAATGCAAACAGATGAGATGAACTTGACGGAACTTCAACTGACGAAGAAAACGAAGAAGAAGTTGCAAACTTTTGTTTTATGACAGATGAGCAAAATGAGGTAAATTCTGATGATGAATACCTTTCGAACTTTATATTGAGTTGATTGCTATTAAAAAGAAAAATAGGCTTTTAGAAGAAACTCATTCAAAATGTAAACAAAAGCAAATTTGTTCATGTGATGCTTTAAAAGATGAAAATAATTCTCTCAAAACTGAAAAAGAAAAACTTGTCAAGAACTCCAAAAATGACAAGGAGATCTTTAAAAAAGAAATTGGAAATTTGAAAAACCAAATTGTTGAAATGCTTCAAGAAAATTCAAATTTGAAAAATAAGATTGAAGATCAAAATAACATCATTTACAAATTTACAAATGGAAAAAAAATTTTGATAAGTTACTTGGAATCCAAAGATTTGGAATTTTCAAAAAAGGATTAGAGTACGGTTTATCGTCATCTAAATCAATCGGCTTTGTAAACTTTTGTGCTAAGAGAAGCTCTTTGTCAAGAAAAAGCGCAGCTCCCAAACCAAACCTTTTGCCTGCTAACAAAGTTTGCTTATGTTGTGAAAGAAAGGGACATGTGCGCTTCACTTGCCCCTTTAGAGGAAACAGAGGAAAAAGAATGAAATATGAATGGGTGATTAAGGATACTAACCCCCTAGGACCCAAGACAATATGGGTACCAACACAAATTACTTAATGTTGTGTGCAGGTTTGCTTGAAGACAAATTCCACAAGGAACAAATGGTTTCTCGACAGCGGTTGCTCAAGACACATAACGGGAGACGCTGACAAATTTCTCTCTCTCTCCTACAAGAAAGAAGGGTTAGTGACATTTGGAGACAATGCCAAGGGTGGAATTATCGGCAAAGGTAAAATAGGTAACTCTTCTTTGTCTATCGAAAATGTTGCTCTTGTAGATACACTTAAGCATAATCTATTAAGTGTTAGTCAGTTGTATGATAAGGGACTACATATTATATTTCAATCTACTCAATGGTTGAAAAATGATTTAAATGGAAACACTATACTAGTAGGTAAGCTTGAATATAACATCTACACAACCGAGTTTGATGATATTAAAACTTGTGATGTTAGATGTTTGACTGCAACAAATGAAAACAGTTGGTTATGACATAGGATGCTAGGTCATGCAAGCATGGATTTATTGCATAGGTTATCCTCTAAGGAGCTAGTGAATGGCTTGCCAAAAGACAATTATGCCAAAGACAAAGTATGTGATGCATGTCAATATGGAAAACAAGTTATATCATCCTTCAAAACCAAAAAAATGATATCCACAATATGACCATTAGAATTAATTAATTTTTATTTGTTTGGACCAAATGATATTGCAAGTATTACTGGAAAATTATATGTTTTTGTGATAGTTGATAACTTCTTTAGATTTTCGTGGGCAATCTTTCTTGCAAACAAAAGTGACACTTGCAATGCCTTTATTCACTTTTGTAAAAAAACTCAAAATGAAAAAGGAATGTCAATTGTTCACATTAGGAGTGATCATAGGGGAAGAGAATTTAGGAACAAAGAATTAGAAGACTTTTGTAATGAAAATGGCACACAACTTCTTCACACCAAAAACTCTATAACAAAATGGAGTAGTTGAAAGAAAGAACCGAACACTCCAAGAAATGACTTGGACAATGCTTAATGAACATAATCTTCCAAAATATTTTTGGGCCAAAGCCGTTAGTACAACCTGCTATGTTAGTAATCATGTCATCATTAGATCCAAAATAGGCAAAACCCCATACGAGATATGGAAGGGTAGAAAACCAAACATCTCACACTTTAAGGTCTTTGGATGCAAATGTTTTATATTAAACGATAGAGACCATTTAGCAAAATGTGACTCAAAATCCGATGAAGGAATCTTTCTAGGGTATGCAATGAACAACAAAGCTTATAGATTGTTTAATAAAAGAACTCAAACTGTTTAAGAATTAACACATGTTGTTTTTGATGAAACTAACTCATATACACCCAAAACAGTAGTTGGCCTGGATGATCAAAAGACTACTATGAGAGTTGAAAGGGAACTTGAGCAACTTAAGATAAATGATGAACAAAATAAAAATTCCCAAGAAATAAAAAGTGATCATCAAGAATCATCAACTCAAGAAGAATCTATGAAACCAAAAGAAGAAAATCTAGAACTCCCTAGAGCTTGGAAATTTGTTAAGAATCACCCAACTGATCTTATCATTGGTAGTCCATCCCATGGAGTTAGTACTAGATCTCACTTGAGGAGTGGATGCAATCATATAGCTTTCATGTCCCAATTAGAGCCTAAGAACTTTGAAGAAGTTGAAAATGACGAAAATTGGACATTAGCCATGCAAGAGGAACTTGATCAATTCGAAAGGAACAAATAATAGGCACAAAATGGGTGTTTAGGAATAAGAAAGACGAAGATGGTAACATTGCAAGAAATAAAGCTAGATTGGTCGCGCAAAGGTATAACCAACAAAAGGGTATTGACTATGATGAGACTTATGCCCCTGTAGCAAGACTTGAAGCCATTAGGATGCTACTTGCCTTTGCCTACTATAAAAACTTCAAGTTATTCCAAATGGATGTAAAGAGTGCTTTTCTAAATGGATACATCAATGAAGAAGTCTATGTCAAACAACCCCTAATTTTTTAGAGTCATACACAACCTAAATATGTATTAAACTCTCAAAAGCTCTTTATGGACTTAAGAAAGCACCAAGAGCTTGGTATGAAAGATTAAGCAAGTTTCCTCTGGAAGATGGCTTCTCAAGAGGAAAATTTGACACTACCTTATTCTTAAAATATAAGGAAAATGATATGCTAGTCATACAAATTTACATAGATGATATCATTTTCGGTGCCACAAATGAGAATATTTGTAAAGAATTTGCCCTAACTGTGCAGGAGACATTTGAGATGAGTATGATGGGTGAATTAACCTTCTTCCTTGGGTTGCAAATAAAACAAATAAAGAATGAAATTTTTATTTATCTAGCCAAATACATCAAAGACATGCTTAAGAAATTTGGTCTCGAAATGGGAAAATCTAAAGCAACCCCTATGAGCATAACAATAAAACTTGACAATGATGAAAAAGGGAAGAATTTTGACTAAAAACTATACAGAGAGATGATTGGTAGTTTGTTGTACCTCACTTCTAGCAGACCTGATATTATGTTCAGCGTTTGTTTATGTGCTAGATTCTAATCATGTCCCAAAGAGTCTCATCTTAATGTCGTCAAGAGAATTTTTTACCTAACAGGAACACATGACTTAAGGCTCTTTTATCCTAAGAATGCCCCATTTGATCTCACCTACTACTCAGATGCTGACTATGGATGATGCAAAACCGATAGAAAAAGCACCAGTGGAACATGTCACTTTCTAGGACATTCACTTGTCTCATGGTTTTGCAAGAAGCAAACTTCAGTTGCTCTCTTAACCACCGAGACTGAATACATTGCAGTTGGTAGTTGCTACGCTCAAGCTTTATATATGAAGCAATAGCTTGATGATTTTAGAGTTTTGATTAAGGGTACACCAATTTGTTGTGACAACACTAGTACCATCAATATCTCAAAAAACCCGTGCCTGCACTTTAGGACCAAACATATTGAGATATGACACCACTTTATTCGAGATCACGTTCAAAAGGGGGACGTTGAGTTAGTATACGTAAATATTGAAAATCAACTGGCTGTTATTTTAACAAAACCCCTAAATGAAGAAAGGTTCAGCAAAATCAGGCATGCCTTAAGCATGTGCACTTCCAAGAACCTATCTTAGTTTTTGCCCTAAGGAATGGCTTTAGATTACCAAGTTGCAAACGAGCTCCTTAAACCATAGTTTTCACTGGCATCATCGATGAACATAGGGTAATCATTGATGATCAATAAACATGACTTCGTCGACAAACATCTGGGATTCATTGATGGACAATTAAAATCTCTTCGTCGATGAATTTTGTCGGGGCTACTTAAAATTACCAGCCTAACAGACTGCTCCTTTCATGCCCTAACCCTCGTTCTCACGATTCCTTCCCCTTTTTCGTCCCTCTGATCTCCCCACTTCTCCCTCCATCCTCCTTGCCACACTCTTTCTCCACTTTCAATCCCACTCTAAGCCTCCACAGCCCCTCACCGCCCCTCGCTTTCTCCACTCACAGCTCACCATTTTTCCTAGCCACCCGACTCCCTCGCACACCCTTCTCTCACCCTTTCTTCCTCTCATTCAAATGGCACCATGCTCGTCCATGAGTTTTATGCTAATTTTGTTCCGTCTGCTCGAGGTTGTGCGGCATACTCTACGGTTCAGGGGGCCGTAATTTGGTTATCCGACAACACCTTCTCTCAAGTCTTAGGTTGCATATTTTATTTGATACAAGGCCTTCCCAAGGCATCATGGCCTACTCGATATAACTAGTTCAATTCCCACGAGGCCCTGAAATTGATCACTGGTGACCTCCACATTCCTCTAGTTGCCCGACCCAAATCAAAGGACCTTACAGTTGAATTTCGTGCCCTGCACCATATGATTACATACAACTTCTCAACATAGACAAGTGGGTGCGACTGGGTGACTTTGGGTGATATTTTCTGCAGGTATTGTCTGTGGCATGGCAAAGGAATTTACTTGCTGACAATTGTTATTCAACATATGGAGGAGATTCCGAAATGACAACGGGGATGTCTGTCGTATGGTTGTCTACTCACTACCTTCTTTGATCACTTCAACCTTATCCACACCGGGATGCCTTCTATTAGACCTTCTGTGGACGATACATACACTAAGGCTACTCTTCGCCAGATGCATTTTGAGAAAGATGAGGACACTCATACCTGGGCAAAGGCCCATGAACAGGGCAGGGCACTAGTGGACGAGGTGTAGGTTGCCATGGAGGAAGATGAGGAGGCCGAGGAACCTTCTGTTGATCCCATCCTGGAACGCCTAGATGGCCTACAGCTCGCCATGGCACAATCAAATCAACGAAATCGTGCCCGTTTTGATTCTATTGATGCGGCCATGGCACTGCAAGACAATCAAAATCATGCCTGATTTGACTCCATTGACGCTACCTTAGCCGCCTTCCTAGCCAAACTGGATCGCCCCCAGGAGTAGCCTTCGGGTCGACACCCCTTATTTTTGAAAATGGAAAAGGGGGAGATGATGATGTAGGATGATGGTTCTGTTTGTTTTAGATGCTCTTTTGTTAAAACATATTGTTGAATTTGCATCACTTTTGATGTTTTGATGCAAATTACCTTACACCTATTATTTACTTTACTTTTGCACTCACGAATGAACAAATGCTGAACATGATTGTAACTGAATGCCTTAATGATACTTCTACTGAACTGCTTGTGATTGAACTATGAAATGATGAACTGTCTGTTTTGAATGGAAATAATGAACTGTTTGTGTTGAATGGTAATACTGAATTGATTGTGGAACTACTAAACTGCTTGCATTGAATATTGAATTGGTTCAGGTTTAAAAATATAGAAAAATATTCCATTTACAAACGACATGCTGCCAAACTTTTTATTGGTTTTCCAAACATAAAAAGGGTCCTAAAAGTATATACGTTAAGGGGGAGAAAATGTTAAAATTTTTTTAAACATATTTGCATATTTTGAGGGGGAGTATTTTTAAGAAACATTTTTTTTTAAAGAACATCAATTGTTTGCCATCATTAAAAGGGAGGAGAATGTTAGCCCTAGTGGCTAAGGGATCTCATTTCAGTTTGTATTGATGACAACAACCCATTACTAGTTCTTAAAGTATACTTACATTTTTCCCCAAGTTCAGTTCAGATATGCAGGAAAACTCTAAGGCAAACTTAAGGGTTAAACATGCATCAAAAAGGCAAAGAGCATATGACCATTAACAAAGTCTAACATACGGCACATCCGGAACTCAACCACTTAAGCAAAGCACTTATGTTTTCTACATATATGTGTTGGGTTATGTGTATCATATTGACATTGTAACTCCTATGCATATGGTATGTTCAAGAGTATCCTGCAAGAGATGAGCAAATCACACATGCATATAGTTCATAATAGGTTAGAACATAATTATGAGTTCACACATGCATGTCAAGTCACTTAAACTACATAAGATGTCAAAATGACTTTCAAACGTATTTTTTCAAACCAAGACATCTTTAAAATTGGTAAAAGTTAATTTTGGAGAAGGTGGAATCTTTACTTAAACGAAAACCAATTTTTGAATGTATCCACTTTATATAAGTAAGGGGTTCGTCGATGAATACAGGGGATTCGTTGACGAATTAATGAAGGGATTTTGTCGACGTACATAGGGGAATTGTCGATGAAAAGATATCGAGACCACCTAAAATTTTAGAGTAGGTTCGTCAATGAATACATGGGATTCGGCGACAAAGATATAGTTTGGTTCATCGATGAACACAGGGGACTCATCGACAACAAGAAACTGAGACCTACCTGAATTCAGAATAGAAGGTTTGTCGACGAACATAGGGTTTCGTCGACAAAGACATGCATAAGACTTGTCAACGAAGGTGTGAATTCATCAATGAATGTCGAGCTGCTGACATCATTTAATGCGTATTAATGGCTAGTTTTCAAATTGTATTATGTCCATTAATGCCCAATGGCTCTCCAGCGCATTGCTCGTCCCTTTGCCCTTAAATATGAGTCTTGTGCATTCATTTCAAACTAGTTGAGTACTTGATGGTTAAGCACATTGAATGAGCATTCATTTCTAGGGTTTTCATTCTTGCTCATACTCTCTTGCTCTCTTACTCTTTACTCTTGTCTTACATACCATTCACAAAGAGAGTAATGTGAGGTTTTGACTTGTAATATCAGCTCAAAAAGGAGCAATTGAATTTTTATCTCATTGTTTTAATTCGTTGTGTTGAAGGGTTCTTTGTGAGCACCTCTTTGTAGCTCTTGGTGAGCAGTTGGATTGTCAAGGCTTCTTCGCCGATGAAGGAGGATTGCTTAGTGGATTTGGGGAATCCTTGAGTTGGTCTCAAGGCGTGGACGTGGGCTCAGTGCCGAACCACGTTAATATCGCTGTGTTGAGCTTTCCTTCTCCTTCCTTTTTCATTTTGTTTACTCGTTGTTATTTGTCTTAAATATAAATTATGATATAATACTCTTGCATCTTGCCAAGTTACTTTTGTGATTGTAGAAAAATTTTATATCCGCGAAAGACATCTATTCACCCCTCTCTATACTCACACCCGGGCCAAGAGGGGTGAATTGGGTTTTAAAGACTTTTTGGCTAATTTAAACATTTTTCCGATTCGCCACATATCTTATCCCATTTTCATGTGTGTATGTAAATTAATAAAACTATAAATGCAGACATACATGAGGAACATATCTCATTTAAAATAGAGGTGTATATACAAATAATTATAATGATGAATGAAAGCATACCCGTGCAAAAATTTAAGTGCAGAAATATAAATGAGATAGAAAGAAAGCGACAGAAGATTTGTTATCAAGGTTTGGCCAAACCAGTCTATGTCCCCGCCTTGAGCATACCCCCAAGGATTACACTATTCTTACTTACTTAAACGAGCAGAGCAGAAACCATTACAACCTTTCCTTATGGGACAAGGTGAACCCCATCTCAATTACCAGACTAAGCCTAACTGGTCTCCCTTACAAGACGAAGATACCTCAGTTCAATTTTCGAATTGAACCCAATCGATCTCACTTATGGGGTTGAGACTCCCTAGTTTAATTAACAGGATGAACCCAACCAATACATTAAAAATATTTTTCGTACATATAAACATGCTTCTAAATATAAGCAGAGATGTACATCATTAAAACTCAAGTTCATACACTCTAATATGATATTAGTTATGCTTAGTAGAGAAATGGTGCTTATCAACTAATCTATGCATAAATAAAATATGTGGAAAATGAGCATTATGTTCTCTTATAAATATTTTTACAAATAAAGAATATTTTGAGAATTTAGGAATTTAAGCTCAAGAAAATATTTGTGTTGTAAATAATTTTCTCCCAAAAATATTTATCAAAGAAATAATCGGGAGAAAACATAAGTAATACTCTCAAAAATGTTTTTCAAAGATTAAGTGCTAAGTGAGAGTATATGCAAATAAAATGCCCTAAATAAAATACTTTCCCCAAAAATGATTTTGAAATAAAAGCATGAAAGAGAGTTGGAGAGATTTGTATAAAAGATTTTGTCTCAAAAGAATGATTTTAACAATAAAAAACATTTCGGGGGAACTTTGATTAACAATGGATTAGAGAGAGAAATTGGGCTAATCAAAGTTGCTAATCTAAGTTGTGGAGGGGGTATTTACAGATTTTCAAGAAATCTAACCGTCGAGGGACACACTCGTCATTTTGAAAATGTTTAAGTGAAAAATTAATAACGATTAAGAGTTAAAAATTAAGCCAACTTGAGAGGTTCGGTCGACTAAGGACAAGGTTCGGTCGACCACTTTTATAAATTCGGTCGACTGAGGCAAATTTGAACTATAGGTTTGGTTGACCATATCAGGGTGTTTTTGAACCCTTTGTGGGTTTGATCGATTAAAACAAAGGTTGGTTGACCATTCATATAGATTCAGTCGACCAAAGACAATTTGAACTATAAGGTTTGGTCGACCAAATAGTTGGAGTGTCAGAGGCTAATGATTCGGTCGATCGAGGACGGTGCATTCAAATCAGTATGGTTGACCGAGCGAAGTCAACACGCAAAGTCAATATGTTGACTTCTGACCTGTTCAGTCGACTGAGACATTTATACTGCCAAGGGTTCAATCAACCGAGATTTTGAATTAAGCCCAAAAATCTAACATGGGTCGACAACCTGTTTTTGCCCCAATTTAAACCCTAAGGACATTTCAAAACCTTTGTATGATGTTAACTTTTATGAAAAAGGTTTTTAATGAAAATTTCATTGTCCTAAGGTCTGTCTATGGCCTTTGGTTCCCTACAATCTATCTATGGCTCTGTCTGAGCATTCAAATCAAATCATGTAAGATGTATGCATTATTACAGACCAAATTCTAAAAATAAAACTTAAATGCATTACAAGATAAAACAATAAATGTCATTTTCTTCTTCTTTGGCTCTTCTTACTTCATGGAATGCGCCTGATCGTATAGGCTTTAAGTCTTGTAAGCTTCCATCGTCGTTTCCTTACGTGTGTGTTAAATTAATGGACCTGTTCACATGCTAAATACACACATAAGAAACATGTGCTTTGTCCACATTAAAATAGGGATCAGACTCAAAAAGTCAACAATCTCCTCTTTTTTGATGATGACAAATGCAACAGAGGAAAATGTGTACGACCTAAAAAGACTCCCCCTAAGAATATGCATAATTTAAAAATGTAAACAATATAGCGCAAGCCTATTCACAAAAGAAGACATTTCAAAACATATGTATTTAAGTTTTGCATTAAAGCGCATGCTCGGATATTTGCCCATATGGTTTTGCCCCCTAAAAAAAACTTCCCCCTTTTGGTTATTATCATTTTGCTTATAAAAATTCTCTCCCTTTTGGCATCAGCAAAAAGGACTAAGCTAAGTACAAACCAATTTTATCATTTAAAATAGACGTAGCAAAGAGAACTCCCTCTTTTTTTTGAAAATAATTTTGGTTTTCTTAGAAAAAAAAAAAGCTCTCCCATTTTTTGGTATAGGATTTGGGCATAGAAAATTTTAAACTATTTAAAAAAAAAAAAACAATTAAGCATACAAAAAAGTTTAACTAGTCATCTAAAAGATAAAAAATGACATGATGAACAAGGTCAAATTAGAAATATGCAAAAACCATTTAATTTAAGCACAACATAAGACCCCACAAAAAAATGGAATTTAAAAGCATGCGGCACATAAAAAATTGGTTTGAGCATAAAAATGATCTAACTAGTTCACATGCATTTCATGTAAAATCCATGAACCAGTTATGTAACGCAACACCCTCTAAGAAAGTTAGAATTTCATGACATAAAGATTTAATACAACGAAGCACAAGTCACGAAGGCATTAAAGCACATAAGCAAGAGCTAAAATATAATATATAAGTTCAATTTTTGCGTATATAAATGTATATATAAAAATAAATATATATGAATAAAAAAAAAATATGTATCCCCTTATAATTTTCAATAAACACTGGGGATGATACTAATACTTGCTAAAAAAGAAACTTTAATTAAAAAATCAAACAAGTAATGTTTTTCTGGTATAATAGATAAGCATAAAGCATTTCAATAAATACCCAGAAAAACCAACCATATAGATCCTAAAAATATTATGATAATTTTAAAAACAATGACCACATGGCAGAACAAAGAGTTGTGTCTAAGTATTATATTTTAATTAAAAATTTTTAATAAAATTATCACATTTAAGCACAAGCCACAGAAAATTCAAAAAAAAAAAAAAAAAAAAAAAAAAAACTAAGCCTTAAATGTTGGTGAGCAACACAAGATAGGATTTTATGTTTAGATGCTCTCCCTATCAATTTGAATACGCGTTTAGATCTTGTTAATACTTATATTGATACTAATTGTAAAAATTCATTAAGAGTTTAAAACTATATAAGTACTATTCTCATTCTTAAACAAATTTTACTAGATATATGTTAAGTAATTTTGTATTTTACCAATAAAACTGTTCCTAAAACACATATGCACTATAAATTTATCTTTAAGTCAAGTGCAAGGTGTTCATATGCCCCAAGAACAATCCATGTCAAATATTAATTCAATAAATGCAAAAAATGATGTTCAAGGTGCCTAAAGAAACTTTGGACTCAAAAAGTAAAAACAATAATAATGTAAGTCCATGGGGCCAATGACTTTTAATTCTTTTCTCAATGATGGGCCTTAAACTCCCCAATATAGTCTCAAGCACACATAAGTGCATTTAAGTTCAAGGATGAATTTTATTTAAGCATATCCATTATATGTTCACCCTTATTGATAAAACTTAGCATGTAAGAGATTATAGACATTAAGCTCTTATTGATTTTGTTAAAAATGTGGCTTACGCTCCCCTTGTATATTTGTATGCATACATACTTGCATTAAGTTCAAGGATGATGTTCATTTAAGAGCAATCATCATATATTCATCCTTTTAAAGGATTTTAGCATGCGTCAAATATAAGTCATTCAACACATAGCATGACATATTGCATTTCAATTTAAAACATGATAGCCAATCAAGGCTATACTTCAAAGGTAATGCAATAGGGGTTCAAAATAAGAATAACACAACTCAAAATACTCAATGAGTGTGTGTGACAAAAACACTCCCCCTATGTCATGCAATTCTCCTAGTCACATGGACTTGAAATTTATGGCGTGATCATTAACCATTTAGGTCCAACATGAAGTTCATGACTTAAAGATTTTAGACCAAACGGTGTCTATGAACTAAGTTATCTTAGGACAGTAAAATGTGTACACATTTTCAATTTAGCGCAAGCATATATGATTTAATATGTGATTGCCTATTCAATTATCTAGCAACCTAGGAAGGAGAATTGAGTGGCTTATATTAATCAAAAATTAATTCCACTAAGTAAACCAGATAGTATAAGCATTCCTTTTAACATAACTACATTAGTTATCTATTAAGGCATTTTATCATATGACCATTGCAGTCTTCCCTATACGTTCTTGTGCATGCATTTTTAACTAAGGATGAAAAGTTAATATTCTTTTATGATTCACTCATCCTTTCAAAAGTATTTTAGCATGCATTAAATACCTTTCTTAATACATGATTTCATTTTTGGGAAAAAGTTCTACCAAAATTTTGGCAGCATACATGCCGTCTGTAAATTGAACATTTTCCCATTTTACCATGTACCTAAAACCTGATAAATTTATGCAATCAATTTATAATTCAGCTCAAGCATGCGAGAACCTATAAAATCTACCAGCATGCAATTTACATCACTGCATCAACCATACAGGAGGCATTCAGTACAGGCATGCACATTCAGTAGTGCAAAAAAAAAAAAAAAAATTTGTCCATTAAATGAAAATATCATTTAAGTGAGGAATGGATAGTAAACATTCAACTCAAATAACAGAGTATCCAAAAATAGATCATCCATCAAATAAAATTAATCTTTGGGTGAAGGATGGATTATGAGCATTTAGTGCAGTGATTATAACTAACTATCCATCAAAAGATGTGATCATTTTGCGAGTAATGGATAGTGGCATTCAACTGAAAGTAGATTAAATTAAAAAAATATCATCTATCAGAAAATATATTCATTTAGCACAAATGGATAGCAAACGTTTAGTTCAGAATATCATACAATTTGAAAACTAAGGTGTAGTCACAAGAGAGGGGGTGAATTGGGTTATTAAAATTTCTTCCAAATATTTTTATGAATTCTTAACCTCTTTTAAATTCTTTTAAAGATTTCTTGACTTCTTATTGATTTATCAATCACACAAAATTCAATGTTCTTTTATTCAATCCACAACCACATAATCATTCAATTAATCAACCAAACCAATTTACCACAATATATTTAAATAAGATATAAGATTCAACTTTTAGCTTTGTTAACAGTCAGTATATAAATTTGATTTAAGCCCCGTAATAATGAAATTTGTTTCTTCAATGCAAACCACAACTCAAATTCCGAACAACTCAGAATTTAAATAAACTCTTAGTTAATTTGTCTTTGGGTGTTAACCAATCAACGTACTCCCTCTGAGGTTTCCGCGAAGTATTAATCAATCAACGTGCTTCCTTTTGGTTTCTGCAAATCCAAAAACAAATTAAACTTTAGCTTATTTAAAATCCAATCCACGTAGTTTTTATGATTAAGAAATATAAATCATCCACGCAGCTAATCTATGCTGAAAATAAAGAGAGTAAGGGAAAGAGAGTGACATCGGGTTTTTTGACGAGGTTCGGCTTATCCCCAGCCTACGTCCTCGCCTTAGGCAAACCACCTAAGGATTCACTAAACCAGTTCCTTTCTGGGCAGAACAAGACTGTTACACACTCCTTCAGTAGGTTAGAGTAATCACCTCTCCAAGCGATACCCTATGCTTGGGCACTCCTTCAATAAGCTAGAGTAATCACCTCTCCAAGAGATACCCCATGCTTGGGCAATGAGCCAACAACTTGGAATCGTCCAAGAACTATAAGAAACACAAAATAATTGCTGCGTACAAGAACACTCTCTCAAAGAGCAGATTAGTACAAATTTAAAACTATATACTTCAAAGTAATACAATATGAAATTGAAATTGAAGCTCAAGGGAATTTATCACCAATTAATTCTTTCAATGAATGAAACACTCAAAGTTAAAGCACAAACTCAGTGATTGAAAGTCAGTAAAACTTAGTAGAATTTGTGAGCAATATGTGAGCAAGAGAGCCTTTGCAAGATGAGAGCAATTTAGAGAGTTTGAGGGCTGAAATTGATGCTTGGTGTTTAAAATCAATGGCCTTGGGGGCTATTTATAGATTTAGTAAAGCATTTAACTTGATCCCCAAGTTTACTTGGAGTAGTGCCCAAGTTTTAGATAAGTTTGAGCTCCAAGCAATCAAATTTTAAAAACTTTCCCATTATAAAAATTTGAATTTTACTGCGTGGCAGCAACTTGTCACTTTAGGTCAGGCGCCTGCCACTTTAAATCTTAGTTTATTTTGAAAATCATTAGGGTGACAGTCGGCTGGCAAAACACAGTCAGGCTTCTCAGTTAACTCGTCAGGCTTCTGTCAAGGTCTGGTCAGTCACCTAACGACCTTTTGTCTGTCTATCTTAAAAACATTAAATATTTCAGCCTACTAAGGGTGTTCAGTCAGGCTTCTATCTACTTCAAAAAGTTGTCTTTAAGATTTCTTTTCAAAAACTCATTTTGCTTCTCAAATCTTGAAATTTTGTTTTGTTTACTTAAAAAAATATTTTTTAAGATTAAAAGTTTAGGTCTCTAGGTCTCTTATATCTAATGAGCTTCAGCAAATTTCATATCAATGTATACTTGAAGTACTTACAAAATATGTCCTATGAACTCTTTCAACTTTTCATTTCTTGAACTCCTTGAAGTCTTCATGTATGAACATGTCCTATAGCTTCTTTCAAACTTTCAATTCTTGATCACTTGAATTTGATGTAAGCTTTTGAAAACATTCCATGTGATCATTTTCTTCAAACTTTATTAAATCATCCTTGAATCCATGCTTTAGGCTTTATATGATCATCCTCCTTTGAAATATAAGCTTTCATGAATCCTTCTGAACACTTTACCTTGCTTTCTTATAGTTGAGTCATGAAATGTCATCATTTAACCAAATATGTTAAGTTCCACTTGTTTGTTAGCATCAAAACAGGATGTTAAACCTTATAAGGCCAACACAATTCATTTTAATTCAATTAATAAACTATCCATCAAACAATTCACTATCAATGGATAGTAACATTCAGCTCATACAAATCATCCAAAAAGTGTAAGCACAAATTAAATATGTTTATTGGATGAATTTTAAGCAAAGCTACTCCCCCTCAATTATGCAACCAAATCATTAAGTTTCTTAGCCAAAAGTTTTAGATTTTCAACATACACTTATTTGGCATAACAAATATATTCTAATATGGGGATGAGCTTTGAAAGCATTTTAGCTCCATTATGAGTGTAGGGTTATGATATGGTATTATGATAAATTCCCTAGACCCCATTGCCTATATTTGAAATATTTCTACTTAAGCATATATATAACTCATTAAAAAAAATATTGTCCATTTGAATGAGATTTATTTAAACATGCTTATGAGATTTAATTTAAGAACTGATAATTTGATATAAGCATGTACTAGCCAATATTATTGTTGGCCTAATAAGGCTTACAATTCTTATTTTGATGATAACAAATTAAATGATATATTTAATATGTTTCAAGTAAAAGTTTTTCAAGAAAACTCAAGTGCATAAGGAAGTTTATGGATTACAAAGAATCCTTGAAGAACACAAAGCAAAGCTTATGGATTATAAAGAGCATAAAGAACAAAGTTATATTGTGAAAAGCTCAAAGGAAAGATTGCAACAACAAAGATGATGGAAGAACAAGTTTTAAAGACCAAAAAAATTATATTTTTTTTAAATGTAAGTACTTCAAAGTTAATCTCAAGTATAAAGTGGTTTGAAGCTCATCAAAATTTAAAAATATGTTTTTATATATATACTCTAAAGATTTTTTTTATCAATAAAAAGAAAGGGTTTAAGAAAAGAAAATTTTTTTGAAATAATGAAGGGCCAGGCGACTGTCATGATGAGGCAGGCGACTGCCATGATGAGGTAGGCGACTGCCACATTAAGAAAATGATTTTTCAAAAAGTCAGTAGCTAGACAGGCGACTGATTAATCTGCCAGGCGCCTGCGTGAACAAGCCAAGCGACTGCCAGCATTCTATGTTGAGAGTTGCTCTGTGACAGGTGACTGCCACTCAAACGTTGGCATTAAATCTCTCAACAGGAAGATTTTTAAACCACGTTTTTGGACATATTTATTTTAAAATACCTGGAAATGATTTTTAGGAATCTTTGGGAGTAATGGATGGCTTCTAAAGCCTCTATAAATAGTTCTAATCTCCAAAGTTTTTTTTTTAAGAGAGAACATTGGGGAAATATTCAAAGGGTTTTGAAATTGAGAAATCTTCTAAAGTTTTTCAGATCTAGCAATCTTCAAAAGTTTTCAGATCCAGCAACATTCAAAGGTTTTTAGATCAACGCAAATTTTCAAAGGTTTTTAGATCAACCAATCTTCAAGTATTGAAAATTCTCAAAGGATCTAAAACTCTTTCGAGCTTAAATTTCTTATTTGATATTGATTTATATTTTTGAAGCAAAGCTTTCAAAAATCAGAACCTTTCATTTTTCTTTGAAAAATTATTTGGTAATTCATACTAAGTATTGAGCTTCAAATTTTTTATATTTGAATTACCTTGGAGTATAAGTGAGCTGATCATTGTACTAATTTACTCTTTTGTGAGAGTTATCTTTTGTACACAAATTTCTTTATCATCATTCTTAAACGATTCAGAGCTGTTGAATCGTTGGACCAAACAAGGGGTTATTGTTTGGAGAGGCGGGCTCTAGCCTAACAGAAGGAGTGTGTTTGTAAGTAGGTGTTGTTCTACCAGGAAAAAAAACTGATATAGTGGAATCCTTTGGTGATTTGCCAAAGGCGAGGATGTAGGTTGTGTTGAAGCCGAACCTCGTAAAAATTCTTGTCTCTTTCTCTCTGCTTTACTTTACATTCTTTACTTGCTATTGTTATATGATTTATAAGTGCAGGTTGCAGGTTCTAAATTGAGAAAGATATAAAGGTACTTGATATTTAGAAAGTACGTTTTGATTAATCGTTTGCGGAAACCCAAAAAGGGAGTACATAGTTATTCTGCGGAAATCTTGATCAAGTAAAGTGTACACTAAGAATTTACAGGGAAATCAACAAAAGTTTTTGTATTTTGGTTAAGTGATTGAATTATCATGAGTTCATTGATTGACTTGTAAATTTAAATTTCAGTATTCTTAAGTGTGATTATTGTTCATATATATCTTGTTTTCTGGGTTATTAAAAGCAAAAGTCTAAAAATCATTAAAATAGAAAAAGAATCCAATTCACCCCCCCTCTTGGAAGCTATTCCTAATTTCAATTGGTATCAGAGCCTAGTTATAGAAATTCCTAACAAGAAACTATACAAAGATCTAATGGCAAATATTGGAGTAGCACCCTTTGGTGAAGAACAATCCTCAACCCGTCCACCAATCTTTTGTGGACACAATTACACTTTTTGGAAAAAGAGAATGGAAATATATCTCCAACACATGGATTGGAAAGCTTGGGAAGTTGTTATGGATGGAAATCTTATTCCCACTAAGTTAGTTGATGGAAAACATATTCCAAAGGAAAAGAAAGACATGACAGACTTAGACTATAAAATGCTTCAAATAAATGCAAGTGCTATAAATGCGTTATATTGTGCATTAGATGCAAATGAGTTTAATCGAGTCATGGCTTGCAAAACGGTTAAGGAAATTTGGGATAAATTAGAAGTAACTTATGAAGGAACCGTTGATGTTAGAGACAATAGGATAGACATGCTAACAAGTGAATATGAAGCATTCAAAATGAATTCTGATGAAATGATATCAAGCATGTACACTAGATTTACTCACATAATAAACTCTTTAAGTGCCTTAGGAAATACCTATACTACATATGAAATGATCAGGAAAATTCTAAGAGGTCTACCCTCTATTTGGGAACCAAAGGCCACAACTATCACGGAAGGTAGAAACCTTAAGACTACTTCTTTGGATGAACTTATAGGTTCACTTCTTATATATGAAATGGCACTGAAAGAAAGGAATCCCGAACCAAAGCATAAAAGATCCATAGCTTTAAAAGCATCTAGCCATAGCTCTAGTGAAGAAGAAAGCGAAACAAGTGACTTAGATTAAGATGAATTGACATTCATTACTAAGAGACTAGGAAAATTCTATAGAAGAAATAAAAAGTTTCCTAGAAAATTCTACAAAAAGAAAACTGAAAAAGGAGATACAAGTAGGAAAAAAAATAAAGGTAAGAATGAATTACCAATCTGTTATCATTGCAAAAAGCCAAGACATATTAAACCAGAGTGTCCATTGTTCAAGAAGGACAAGAAGAAAAAGAAGGAAGCAATAAAAGGTACTTGGGACGATTCAAGCTCCAACAAAACTGAAACTGAAACAAATGAACAAGAGATGGCAAATATATGCTTCATGGCTAATGATGAAGAGGTAAACTCTTATTACTCTTCAACAGAATCTCAAAAAGTGTCTTGTGATGAGTCATATGATAGTTTGCCTTCTTATAAGGAATTACAAACTGAATTATTTTTATTACATAAAAGATTTATAAAAGTGTCTAAAAGAAATATAACTTTGAAGGATCAGAATCAAGAATTAGTAAAGCAACTAGAATCATTCAAAGTTATTGAAGAAGAAAGAAATACTTATATGAAGAAGTTGGAAGAAGAAATAAAACAAGAATTAGATAAAACTCATAAAAATGGTTTGAATAAGAAAGATTTAGAAATAAATGAACTCAAAAAGATAGTTGAAGATAAAGAAAAAGATTATCTATAATTTTACTAAAGGTAAAGAAAACTTTGAAAAGATGATTGGACAACAAAGGCTTCATGGAAACAAGGAAGGAATAGGCTACAACGATAAGACAAATAAAAAGAATAAAAAGCTATACATGGGATATTTTGTTAAGGAAGCTAAGTTTTATGCTAGCACTTCATCAAATAACAAACATGAACACACCACTTGCTACATGTGCAAGACTAAAAGTCATATAATGTTCAATTGCCCATTAAAGAAAAAAATATGTTAAAGTTCAAGGAGAATGGAAAATAAATAGTGGAACCAACAATAAAACAATGAGAGTCAAAAGAATTTGGGTTCCAAAAACTAACACATAGTGTCCCTCATTATAGGTTTGCCTTAGGACAACAACGACAATGGACAAATGGTACTTGGAAAGCGGATGCTCAAGACATTTGACTGGTGACAAGACCAAGTTCACTACCTTAGAACAAAAGGATGAGGGATACGTCACCTTCGGCGACAATGCCAAAGGTAAAATTGTTGGTATAGGTAAAATTGGTAAAGAATCTTCACTCACTATAGATAATGTGCTATTAGTGGAAGGACTAAAACATAATCTTTTAAGTATTAGTCAATTAAGTGATAAAGGGTTTGAAGTAATGTTCATGAAAGAAAAATGTGTTATCCAAAATCCCAAAAATAAAGAAACCTTGTTTATGGCTCATAGAATAAATAATGTTTATTGTATAAATCTTGAGAAAATAGCAAATCAAAACATAACTTGTTTAATAGCTGTGAATGAAGTGAGTTGGTTATGGCATAGGAAATTAGGACATGCTAGCATGGACCTACTATCTAAACTATCTAAGAAAAATCTTGTAAAAGGATTATCAAATGTTAAATATGTAAAAGACAAGATGTGTGATGCTTGTCAAAAGGGAAAACAAGTAAAAACAAGTTTTAAAAAGAAAAAATTCATATCCACCAAGAGACCCCTAGAACTCCTACACTTAGACTTGTTTGGTCCAACAAGAACCTTAAGCTTAGGTGGAAAATAATATGCTTTCGTTATAGTAGATGATTTTTCAAGATTTACTTGGGTAATCTATTTAGTAAACAAAGATGAAGCTTGAAACCAATTAATAACCTTATGCAAAAAACTACAAAATGAGAAAGGCTATAATGTAACAAGTTTTAGAAGTGACCAAGGAAGGGAGTTTAAAAATAAGGAAGTTAATAAATTTTGCAATGAACATGGAATAACTCACAATTTCTCTGCACCTAGAACTCCACAACAAAATGGAGTTGTTGAAAGGAAAAATAGAACTTTGCAAGAAATGGCAAGAACAATGCTCAAATAGTTTACCTAAATATTTTTGGGCAGAAGCTGTAAATACAGCATGTTATATTGTAAATAGAGCATCAATAAGATCAAAAATAGATAAAACACCATATGAACTTTGGAAAGATAGAAAACCAAATATATCCTACTTTCATGTATTCGGTTGTAAATGCTTTATATTAAATACTAAAGATGACCTAGGAAAATTTGATGCAAAGTCGGATGAAGGTATCTTCTTAGGTTATTCTACAAATAGTAAAGCTTATAGAATTTATAATAAAAGAACTTCTACAATTATGGAATCAATTCATACAACTTTTGATGAATCAAATCATTATAACATTAAAGATATGAATGATGAAAAAGAAGTCACTTCACAAAAGGAAGAAGTTCTTGAAATAAAAGAAGAAAAAAACAATGATGCATTAAATGAAAACCTTTCAGAGAAACTGAAACTTCTTAAAGAGTGGAAATATGACAAAAATCACCCTAAAGAACAAATTCTTGGTGAAACATCAAAAGGAATAACCACTAGAGCCTCACTAAAAAATATTTGCAATCATTATGCCTTCTTATCCCAACATGAACCAAAAAATATTGAAAATGCCTTAAAAGATGATTCTTGGATTATAGCTATGCAAGAGGAATTATATCAATTCGAAAGAAGTCAAGTATGGGAACTAATACCAAAACCTAGAGATAAATCAATCATAGGAACTAAATGGGTATTTAGAAATAAGAAGGATGAAAATGGAGTTGTTGTAAGAAACAAAGTTAGGTTAGTGGCACAAGGGTACAATCAAGAAGAAGGAATTGATTATGATGAAACTTTTGCACCTGTGGCAAGAATGGAAGCTATTAGGATGCTTTTAGCCTATGCAGCCCATAAGGATTTTAAGTTATATCAAATGGATGTGAAGAGTGCATTTTTAAATGGATGTATAAATGAAGAAATATATGTAAAACAACCTCCAGGGTTTGAAAATTCTAAAAATTCAAACCATGTATTCAAACTAACGAAAGCTCTTTATGGTTTAAAACAAGCTCCAAGAGCTTGGTATGAAAGATTAAGTAAATTCCTACTTAAAAATGAATTTACAAGAGGAAAAGTTGATAGTACCTTATTCATTAAAACTAAAAACAAAGATATGTTATTAGTTCAAATATATGTGGATGATATTATATTTGGAGCTACAAATAAAGATCTATGTAAAGAATTTGCTACATGTATGCAAAAAGAGTTTGAGATGAGTATGATGGGAGAAATAAATTATTTTCTTGGATTACAAATCAAACAAGCTAAAAATGGAATTTTCATAAATCAAACTAAATACATCAAAGACATGTTAAAAAAATTTGATATGGAAGAAAGTAAACCTATAGGAACTCCTATGAGTACTTCAACTAATCTTGACAAAGATGAAAAAGGGAAACAAGTTGATACTAAACACTATCGAGGAATGATACGAAGTCTACTCTATTTAACAGCAAGTAGGCTAGATATTATGTTTAATGTATATATGTGTGCAAGGTTTCAATAAGCTCCTAAGGAATCACACCAAACAACAGTCAAAAGAATCCTTAGGTATCTATTAGGCACACTTGAACTAGGTTTATGGTATCCAAAGGAATCTGGATTTGAAATGATTAGTTATTTAGATGCAGACTTTGCTGGATGTAAAATAGATAGAAATAGCACAAGTGGAACGTGTCATTTTCTAGGACATTCTTTAGTTTCACGGTCTTCAAAGAAACAAAATTCTGTAGCATTATCCACAGCAGAAGCATAATACATTGCTGCAGGAAGTTGTTGTACTCAAACATTGTATATGAAACAACAGTTAAAAGATTTTCAAACACAATATCAAACTATCCCTATCAAATGTGTTAACACAAGTGCTATTAATATTTCAAAAAATTCAGTATCTTACTCAAGAACAAAACACATCGATATAAGACATCATTTCTTGAGAGATCATGTACAAAACGAAGATATAGTACTGGAATTTGTAAATACACATGATCAATTAGCAGATATTTTTACAAAACCTTTGTCGGAAGAAAGATTCATATTTATAAAAAGAGAATTGGGAATGCTTCATAGTCGTGAAGTAAGCTAAACATTGTTCTGGTTGGTAGGCGACTGCCACCAGGGTGCCAGGCGACTGCTTGGCTACTGTCTTTTTGAATTCCACATAGACAGGCGCCTGCTACATTCAAGTAGGTGACTGCCTCGCGGCGGGTAGGGTTTAAAACCCTATTTTAAGTCATTTTAAAAACCCACCAGGCGCCTGACCATTCATTTTCTCTCTAACACCTTTCATCTCCATCACTTTCCATACACAAATCTTGCTAAAAGCATCTTGCAACCTACTATCAAATCCTTCCTCCACACAAAAACCCGAACTTAACTTAGAGTTTCCTTGTTTTTCTTCTTCATACAAACATGCCTAGATCAAAATCCGTTGGTGTTAAAGGATCCTCATCTTCCACAAGAATCAATAACGATGAGGTGGAGAAATGGTTGGTTACTCCACACACCAAGAACCTTTACCGAAATCAAATTGCTTCAGCTGAACCGATATTAGGTAAGGTTCTCGACATAACGTTCTTCAATTCCGATTTTCTCGAAATCATGGAACTTTTCAAGAACATTGGATGGGATAAATTTATCACCTACCAGACTAAAGGCTATTATCCCAATGTTGTACGTATCTTTTATGCAAACATGGAGCGATGCGAAAATGGAATCAAAACAAATTTGCTTGGGAAAGACATCCACTTAACTTCAATATCTTTGGGAAAGATTCTTCGAATTAAGCCAAGAGATTTTGAGGTTCATATTATCGATAAGCAATGGATTATGGCTCAAGGCTTTACACCACAAGAGTTTTTGCCTCTGGTTATGACTGACACTCCTGTAAACTTTGGCCATCCTCCACTTTATAAGTAGTTTATTTTGAAAGCCTTAATTCTGTACAAGCTCATTATAAACAATATTTTACCACGATCTGGTTCTCACGATCACATTTCGTTTCTAGACTATTTTGTAATGTGGTGCATTCTCAAAGGGAAGAAGATGGATCTTCCAAGTTTGATCATTCAGTGGATTATCATGAAAGTTGATGCTCCCCGTGTTGTTCTACCATATGCCTAATTCTACACAAGCTCATTACAAACAATATTTTACCATGATCTGGTTCTCACGATCACATTTCGTTTCTGGACTGTTTTGTAATGTGGTGCATTCTCAAAGGGAAGAAGATGGATCTTCCAAGTTTGATCATTCAGTGGATTATCATGAAAGTTGATGCTCCCCGTGTTGTTCTACCATATGCGGGAATGTTGAATATGGTTTTCGCTTATTTTAATGTTTTAACACCATCATTCAACTTCACTAGCAAGACATACTATGATATCTTTTCTGATATCGTTCTAAAACGAATGGGCTATAAAAATTCTCCTTAAGGGTGGTTCCATAAAGGACATAGGAATGTCTCATCTGCACCACCACCTTCTTCATCTTCCATCCAAACACATTCAGTTCAACCTGATCCAGATACTCCTTCATGGTTTGTTCCATTTTTTAACCATTATATGAAGTTCAGTGATGGTATGAAATCTAGCCTTGGTACTTTACAAGAGAAGGTTACATCCCTAGAATCTCATTGTTCACAAATTGATAAGCGAGTTGAAAAGATTGAGCAATAGTTGATCAGTTCCTCTAAAGGAAAATCTCCTATGAGTATTAGTTCTGCTACATCCAGTGAGGATGAATTTGGAGAACAAGAAGAAGGAGAAGATGAAAGTGAACAAGAGGAAGGAGATAATGAATCTGGAGACCAAGAAGAAGGAGATGAAGAAGAAGAAGGAGATGATGAAAGTGAAAATATGGAAGCCTCTGACTGATGTGCTCTTATGTATCACTTTTATATGTTTTTATGTATTCAAGTTTTATCGGATAAACAATCTTTGGTGTTCTAAAACTAGTACTTTGACTTGCAACATTTCTCTGTTCTTGTATTTCTTTCTCCTTTTTGATTGATGTCCAAAGGGGGAGAATGTTTAAGAGGAAGTTATGAGTGCAAAAATACAATACACTTATGGTTTGTAACACTTATGGTTTGTAAACCTTTATTATGGTTTGTGAATTTTAATGGATGGATGAATATTCTTTATACTTATATGTATGGTTTATTCCAGGATTAGTTATACCTTTACATATATCAAGCTTATTGAGCCATGAATATTAAAATCTTACTTATTATTTTTGCTCTCGATTTGTCATCATAAAAAAGGGAGAGATTGTTGGCCTAATAAGGCTTACAATTCTTATTTTGATGATAACAAATCAAATGATATATTTAAAATGTTTCAAGAAAAAATTTTTCAAGAAAACTCAAGTGCATAAGGAAGTTTATGGATTATAAAGAATCCTTGAAGAACACAAAGTAAAGTTTATGGATTATAAAGATCATGAAGAACAAAGTTATACTGTGAAAAGCTCAAAGGAAAGATTGCAACAACAAAGATTGTAGACACTCCAATTTTAACCAGGCCTTTCTGAGGAGACCTCATGGCAAACCTTCCCACACTATTCGTCGACCCCACACATCCTTGTAGGTCCCACGCTGCTTGTGGACCCCACATATCTTCGTTGGGCCCCACATGGTTTGCAGGCCCTATATCTCCTAGTACGCTAGCTCGGATTCCTACCTCCGGTGCACGTTACCCCTCCTGGTACGCTAGCTCGGATTCCTACATCCGGTGCACGTTATCACTTTTGGTATGCTAGCTCAGATTCCTACATCTGGTGCACGTTATCACTTTGGTACGCTAACTCGGATTCCTACATCCGAAGCACGTTACCTCCTTTGGCATGCTTGTGCCCGCCAACTCGGATTCCTACATCCGGTGCACATTATCATTCTAGTACGGTAGCTCGGATTCCTACATCCGATGCACGTTACCTCCTTTGGTTTGCTTGTGCCTGCTAGCAAGTTCCTATAACCCTCAAATGGCTCGTGGACCCCACACATCCCCGTTGGGCTCCGCACATCTTCTAAGACCCTCATATTATTATTATTATTATTATTATTATTATTATTATTATTATTATTATTATTATTATTATTTATCTAATTTGTCAAATGCAAGCATGCTTTGTTCCCCAATCATCACTCACTACATGTCATGTTTCCTCCCTTTATCATTCTTCCCATGCTATATACCCTCCATCATTGTTCATCCTATACTTTGTTCCCCCATCATCACTCACCACATGTCATGTTTCCTCCCTTTATCATTCTTCCCATGCTATATTTCCCTCGTCTTCTTCATCCATACTTGTTTCCCCATCATCCCACTCATCACAATGTCAAATTTCCTCCCTTTATCATCTTCTATGTTATATTCCCTCATCATTTTTCATCCCATAACTTGTTCCCCATCACACTCACCACATTTTAAGTTCTCCTCCCTTTATCATTCTTCCCATGCTAGATTCCCTTCTCATTCTTTCACCATCGTTTTACTCCCCCATCATCACTCAACCACATGCTGTGTTCCTCCCTCTTTATCATTCATCACCTTCTTATATTCCCTTCATCATTCTTCACCCACCCAACAACTGAATACCATTGTGACGAGCTTGAAAAGCTATTGAAAGCCATTACAGGGGACCTCGCAACGGTGCCAATTCCTCTCAACCCGATTGTCATGGATCTACTACTGCTGTAGTGCCCTGGTTGGTGCCCCCACCTAAATTTTAAGTGCTTTTGTGATTTTCGACGTGGAAGTTGATAGAACTCAATGCCTCAAACCCACCTACGTTTTACTTGCCAGCGATGGCCCCTACTCCATGAACGAAAATTTTGATGATTTTCAATACACAGTTTCCAGAGCAGTTTTGACTGGGACATGTCGGCTAGTTGGGTATATCCACCAGACAAAACATGGGTCCACGTGGGAGACCTAGCTACCGCATTTTGTAGCCAGTATTGACATGTTATGGAATGGGCCCAAACCGGATGCCCCTCTTTGAAATGGAGTAAGAAGGATGCTGAGAACATTCCGAGAATAGCCTACAAGATGGCGGAGACCTAGCACCTACTAGCAGTCCAAAGTTCGCCCCCCGGGGGGGGTGACCGAGAACAATTTTCACTTTTTGTAACACTTTGAAGACCCACCAAGGGCTTTGAGGGGGGCACTCCCCACTACTTTATGGACAAATTGGTAAATGCGTATGGGGAAGATCTAGACCGACATTGAAAAAGCAGGGCCGGTCAATAACATAGCATGAAAGTGGTCCGCAGTATTGAAGTGGGTCGGCAAAAAAAGATGAAGATACTCAAATGGTTCAGGGACCATCGAACAAAAAGATATAATGGGTCGTAGCCCATGGTCCAACCAAACTTTGCAGTCAAACCGCAGTGAATCAAGCAGCATATGTAAGCACCAGGGTGCCCCAGTTATGTGTCCTCTCACGCTGTGCCTGGCCTAGCCGAACTACCAGCATAGGATGTCGCCGCAGACCCAGCAACCTTGGTGTGGGGGGGTTCACACAGAAATACACCCAGGAGTTTTTAGAGGGTGTACCCGATTTCCCATTGCGAATGCAAGACTATTTCCCTCAGCTCTAAGATCAAAGAGGATATCTCCACCCCAGGATTCCTCTCACCAATCCTCCCCCGCACTGGTATTGTTTTATACTTGGCTGTTGCTTCTATTAGGTCCGATGCCGTACCAGGCGCCAGGTTTCTCCGTGCACTCTATGGACCAGTGTTTGGGCCGTCACATACAAGTGCAAGATCTGAGGGATGGTTTGGTGGGTGGGTTATCCTTCATGGAAGTCCAGTTTGGTTTCAAGAAAATCCCTTGCCTGACCATTGAGGGACAATGTTGGAATGATCGAGTGAAGAAGCCAAGAAAAATCGAAAGAAGATGGGAAAAATGACGCTAGACTGTGTAATGGTTATCTTACATCTTCAATACCTAGCAGACCTGAAAGGGCCCCGATGGTCTCATGCTAGAAACCACGAAAAGATCAGTTTGTGTTTCACAAGGTTTGTGTGGTGGTGTTCTTTCTGGTTGTGTTTTTCTAAGTAACTTGATTGACAGAAACAATGGAAAAGTCAGTCGCATTCAGAAAACGAATGAAGGGCAGTTAGATGAATCTACCATCAACCAATTCAGCCAACAACATTTATCCCCATCATGGGAAAACCCCACATGATCTGCTTCTCTGTGTCGATGCCCCGGTTCGGGTAGTTGAGGTCGCATCCCCTCGCCACTTCGCATAGAACCTCAGTGACTCAGGCAGATAGCCCGATGAGGTTACAATTGTGAAGTATATGCATCGAAAGAAGGAAACTAGATTGCTGCTTGAAGCAAGTAAGAGGGATAGCAAGAAGAAGTGGAAATGGAGTGGAATAAGGTTTTATATGTCGTGAGGGTTGGATAAAGTGCAGCCTAGCTAAGAACAGAATAGGAATACCTGGATTAAGCCGAGTTCAATCTCAAGATGCCGATATTGGGAATTATTGAAAAATAATTAAACACAATGAATACAAATCATTGACCATTAAAGAAGATGCCAGCCCATATCTCTATCTTGTCGCTGTGTTGTTTAGCTCTGGTTATTTCGCCATCGGGAAGCTCTATTAAAGGCCCTTAATCAGGCCTATATTCCCCAAGCATCATCATCGACAATTTTAACCATGTGATGGTGGTCTGTAAATTATACTACTACCAAACTACATTACATTCGCTGATGAGGAGATCCGTTTGGTGGAGGACAGGGGGCATAATCAGGGGGCGTTGCACATTTATGTTAAAGTGCCGAGATCACATGATTGCAGGAGTGTGATTGATAGTGGTCATCTTTTGAATGTTATGCCCATTGTGTTTTTTTACGAACCGTTTTAGTTGTCAAAAAACTGCCATTGACCTCCTCACACTAAAGGCAAAACAATCTGACTGATGCGGGCTGGGGCGTTTTCGATGGCACCTTTTTTTCTTTCGCAAGGGAATCGGAGGGATCTATTGAAATTCCTGTGCAAATTGGACCGGTCACCTTCGACATTACATTCCAAGTCATGGCTATAACCCCATCTTATAGCTGCTTATTGGGGAGGTCGTGGATACACAACACCGGGGTAGTTCCGTCTTCTTTGCACCAACGGGTCAAATTTGTAGTGGATGGGAAATTGGTTTGTGTATATAGAGAAACAGACTTGATGGTAACCAAACCCATTTCCACCCCTTATGTGGAAGTCGCTGAAGAAGCCCTAGAGGATTCATTTCGAGCCTTTGAAATAATCAATACAGCGACTGTGGTCGAAGGGTTCCCAATCCCACAACCACGAGTTTCCTCAACAGCTCGCATGATTGTGACAGAACTGATCAGACATGGGTATCATCTGGGTCAAGGGATGGGAAGATATTTATAGGGGATTCCAAAGCCACTGGTGATTCTAGAAATGAAATACAGATACGGTCTGGGATATAGGCCTACATTTGCATACAGGAAAAAGAAGAAAGCAGAAAAAGAAGATCAGAGAAGGGAAAGACTCAATGGTGAGACCAACGCTCGATGGAGGTCAGGCGTCCCTTATATCAATTAGACATTCATAAAAAGCAGTCAGGATGATCTTGAGTCTGAAATGAGATAGCTAAGCATATTTGTTCTAGATTAAGAGGTTTCATCAGCCACCTCAAACAAATGGGTTTGCCATGTTCAACCAGGAGAGGAACTACACAATTGGAGTTCTTTTGATTGCCCCATTTTCTTCATGTAATGATTTCTTTTATTTTTGATTTTTCATTTTAAATTATAGTCATGGGCAGTTTCTTCTTAGTTAATAAAAATTATGCACTTCTTGACATTCGTTTGCATCCCTGGTTCAACTGTCAAAATTTGTTTACTATGACTTCATACAGGAATATGAGAGACAATGACACCAATACCCTTAATAAAGAAATTGACATTAATTTTGAAAATATGATTTATGAAACCGAAATTGAAGAAGGTGAGGTGAATTTATCCCCTGAAAAGGAAAGAATGTTGAAGTCAGATGAAAAGCCAACACTGACTAGTAGCGACCCCACCACTATAATCAACTTGGGAACTAAAGAGAAGCTTAAATAAGTAAAGATTGGAACTCTACTGAGTGGTGAGGAAAGGAGCAAAATAACTAAACTGTTAAAAGAATACCAGGATGTGTTTGCTTGGTCATATCAGGACATGCCCGGTCTAGACATGGATTTGGTAACCCACAAGATTCCCCTCTACCCAAGTTAGAAGCCGGTCAAGCAAAAGTTAAGAAGAATGCAGCCGGAGATGTTGCTTAAGATAAAAGAAGAGGTGCAAAAACAATTTGAGGCTGGGTTTCTAGAGGTAGCCCAATATCCTGAATGGATGGCCAATGTCGTTCCAATAATGAAAAAGAATGACAAAGTACGAGTTTGCGTGGACTACCGGGACCTAAATAAAGCTAGTCCCAAAGACAATTTCCTGCTCCCGCACATTGATGTGTTGGTGGACAACACCGCGGGGCATGCTTTATTTTCCTTCATGGATGGTTTTTCAGGGTATAATCAAATCAAGATGGCCCCGGAGGATAAGGAAAAAACCACTTTTATTACATTATGGGGGACTTTTTGTTATAAGGTCATGCCATTTGGTCTAAAGAATGCTGGGGCTACCTACCAAAGAGCTATGGTGACTCTATTCCATGAATTAATGCAAAAAGAAATTGAGGTGTATGTGGATGATATGATCGTCAAGTCACGGAATGACGGTGACCACATGATGAACTTGGAGAGGTTATTCAAAGGCTCCGAAAATGCCAATTAAAATTGAACCCGGAAAAGTGCACCTTTGGTGCTACTTCTAGAAAATTGTTGGGGTTAATTGTAAGTGAGAAAGGAATCAAAGTCGACCTAGATGAAATTAGAGCCATTCAGGAAATGCCTAGTCCCAAGACCAAAAAGGAGGTACGGAGTTTCTTGGGTAGGCTCAATTATATAGCTCGATTCATATCCCAACTAACTACTACCTGTGAACCAATCTTTAAGTTGTTAAGGAAAAATAACCTGGACAGGTGGAATGAGGAATGCCAAGAAGCTTTTGAGAAAATAAAGGAATACCACCTGAACCCCCCGGTGCTAGTACCCCCGGTGCCGGGAAGGCCGCTGATTCTGTACTTGGCAATATCGGGAAATTCCATGGGTTGTGTATTGGGCCAACACGATGAGTCAGGAAGAAAGAAAGGGCATTTATTACCTTAGAAAAAAGTTCACGGAATATGAATTTAAGTACTCGAACTTGGAGAAAACGTGTTGTGCTCTAGTTTGGGTAGTTAGTAGGCTGAGACAATACACATTGTATTACTCGACCTGGTTGATTTCCAAAATGAACCCAATCAAGTTTGTATTCGAAAAGCCCGTGGTTACAGAACGAGTTGCATGGTGGCAGATATTGTTGACTGAATGTGATACCTATGTGACTCGGAAAGCTATTAAAGGAAGCATCATTGCCGAGTATCTGGCAGATAGAGCTGTGGAAGATTACCAGCCTATGAAGTTTGACTTCCCAAATAAGGATATCGATTTGATAAGCCAAGAAGAAGAAGATTATGAAGGATAGATGGTTTTATTTGATGGGGCGGTCAATGTGTGGGGACATGGAATAGGAGCTGTACTCATATCACCAGAAAGGAGGCATTATCCGGTCGTAGTCAAGCTGACTTTTCCGTGCACCAATAACATAGCAGTGTATATTGGGTTTATAGGCCGCCATGGATTGAGATATCAAAGAATTAATCGTGAAGGGAGACTTAGCCTTGGTCGTTCATCAAGTGACAAGAGAATGGGAGACCCGGGATTCCAAATTGGTGCCATATTAAGAGTACATTCAAGAGATGATCAAAGGATTTGATAGCATCAGTTTCTCACACCTACCAAGGGAAAACAATTTAATTCTTGATGCCCTGGCAACCCTAGTAGCTTTGATCAAAGTAGAACCTGGAGGGGAGATTGATCTGATTCAAATCAGAATACAGTTAGAGCCCGCTCACTGTGCAGTGGTAGAAGAAGCTGACGGAAAGCCCTGGTTCCATGACATTCGGACATACATCCAGCAAAATGAGTACCCTGAAGGAGCAACCAGCAATGACCGAAAGACAATCAGGAGGTTGGCCATGGGATTCTTCTTGGACGGTGAGGTGTTGTACAAAAGGAACCACGATATGACCCTCCTACGTTGTGTAGAAGCGCAAGAAGCACGACATATCATGCATGAGGTCCACAAGGGAGTCTGTGGCACTCATGCTGGGGGGCACTTATTGGCGCGGAAAATCCTTAGGAGTGGATATTACTGGATGACAATGGAAAGGGAGTGCATTGAATATTCCCGGAAGTGCCATAAATGCCAAATTTACGGAGACCAGATTCAAGTTCCACCAGCCCCACTCCACGCCCTATCTGCACCTTGGCCCTTTTCAGCCTGGGGCATGGACGTGATTGGACCGATTACTCCGAAAGCCAGCAATGGGCACCGTTTCATCTTTGTGGCAATTGATTATTTCACAAAATGGGTAGAGGCGGCGTCATACTCTAGTGTCACACAAAACGTGGTCAGTCACTTCATAAAGAGGGAGTTAATTTGCCGGTATGGAGTTCCCGAAAGGATAATCTTGGATAATGCCAAGAACCTGAATAACGAAGTAATAACAAAGTTGTGTAATCAGTTCAAGGTTAGGCACCATAATTCGGCTCCTTACAGACCATAAATGAATGGGGCAGTGGAAGCAGCCAACAAGAACATCAAGAGTATCTTGGAAAAGATGACGGAAACCTACAAAGATTGGCATGACAAGCTCCCTTTTGCCCTAATGGCGTACAGAACCACAGTTCGAACCTCCACAGGTACCACTCCTTTCTCACTAGTGTACTGGATGGAGGCTGTGGTCCCGATAGAGGTTGAAGTCCCGTCCCTAAGGGTGCTAAAGGAAGCAAAGTTAACCGAAGAAGAATGGATACAATCTTGGTATGATTAGTTGAACTTGATTGAGGAAAAAAGGATGATGAGGGCATTCAACAAGAAGATGCGACCTCGGCAATTCCAAGAAGGAGATTTAGTATTGAGAAAGATTTTGCCAATCCATATGGATCCCCGCGGTAAATGGACGCCTAACTATGAAGGGCCTTATGTGGTAAAAAGGGTATTCTCAGGAGGCGCCTTGTTGCTAGAAGACATGGATGGAGCCGAGCTCCTACACCCTATTAATTCTGTTGCTGTAAAGAAATATTATGCTTAGAGGCCTTGTACACTCTTGAAAGAAAGTACTATATTGATCATGTTGTTATTCCATGCTCCCTCTATTTGTTCATGTTTTGATTAGATGATAGATGACCATTTTTGGCCGACTAGTTACCCCTTAAATAAAAAAACCTAAAATTCGTCTATCACTTGGAAAACCCTTTTGAACTTAAAATTCAAGCCATTTTCTTCAAAAGTCATTTCCCAAAATTTAAACTGGGTTGAGATTTTCAAAGGTCAAGCAAATCATGCGAGGCAATAATGCAGTGCCAAAATGACGGCAGGCCATTTTTCTGCTACCCAAAAGTTAGAGAAAGAAAAGACCCCTTGATACCCTCTATTGTGCCTAAGAATGTTTAATCTTTCGTTTAAACTTGCAAAGGATCACACCCCACACTGGGGCATTTTTGGAAAAACCGATCTCGAACAAAGCTTAAATGAATAAATGGAGGCACGATTCCCCGTGAAAAAAAAATAAATGGGAAAATGATGCAAAAGAACAAGGGGAAAATCAAAGCACAAGAAAGGTAGGAGATATTCGTCGTTTGTGATCTTTGGCCAATTCACCATTTGGTAAAATTCATAAGTTTGAACCTCATGCACCCTTTCTTCTTTAACCAATACCCACAGCCTACATTACAACCCGAATGAAAAGACCTGACTAGATTGGCATATGTTGTTGCCTCAAATGATTTGTCAGACTCAATATTGAGTTTGAACTACGTAATGACCTGATCCTGTAAAGGTACATAGGCAGCTTGTTCAAATTAACAAGCTCAGTCAATGTTTAACAAAAACCCCAAATTGGGGGAGAACACGTTCATCTGGGGGTGGGACTTTGAGCTTTGGTTTTCCCATTCTTCTAAAAGTCCTCATTCTTAAAAGCCAATGATTTGTCCCAAGTCTTAAACACCATCTAGAGATCGAAACATGAACAATGCCCAATCGAGCCATGGACAAACAAATAAATGAAGAGTATCATTTGGTCTTACAGTGTCAAAAGGAGGAATGAGTTCTTTTCGGTGAAAAAGGGCGGTTCTTGAAAAGGGAAGAGTTGTTTCGGTTTTATAAATTGACGTCATCACCTTGACAAGGGGCACTGGTGTCGAGTTTACCCTTTTCCCAAAATAATTTTTGAACATAGAAAAACAATTATTTTGCACAGTCTAATACACTGAGTCAGCAAATTAATGTCATAAATGCATAATCAAAAATCCTTTCATTTTTCAAATCACTAAAAAATGGACAGTCAATAAAAAAAAAAAAAAAGAGTTCTCGATAATGGGGCAGATTTTGGGCGTATGTCGAATTTGAATGGGGGGACAGGGCTAGCAATGACGGTAACTGGGGCAAATTTTGGGTTGAGTTTTGTTTAAACTGATTCTGATACCTTCATATCAAAACACAAGATGAAGATATAGCCAAGATCAATGGCAGGTAAACATTGGGGTAGATTTTGAGCACTTTTGGAATTTGAAACATGTCTAGAATCCTCGGCTACTTGGGATTTGAAAACATGGCCAAGAGCAGGCACAAACTAATGTAATTTGGGAAAATGACGAGATGAATTTTTAATGAATCAATTCAGGAACCCTCATATTGGATTGGAATTTGAAAATGGCCAAGGATAAGGGTAGGGTTGTCTATTACAGGCATGTTGGAGGAAGGAAAGTTCATGCATTAGCATGCATTCCTTGCATTGCATAAGGAAGAAAATACGAAGGACATCTCATACAATATGCATACATCTTTGCACTGATGCATTATTATGCACACGTACACATAGTAACATATCACTGCATTCTGGCATCTCAGGTAGCAACATGCATACATATAGCAATGGAGTACCATTCATTTATACTTGCCTAGTTAAATAAACTTTTGAATAATCCTTTTGTATCCTTGATTAAGCCATTCTTGTCTTGAAATATTTGAAATCGTGGCAGTTGACCCCAAGAATCAATTGAGGCATTGGTTGTTAAGTCTCAAAGCAAGTAATCTAAAAAAAAAGAAAAAAGAAAAAGAAAAAAAACCCAAATTTTATTAATTACCCTCGCTTATGGCGGAGGAATGCCGTGGTTACAGTCACGGTTCTGGGAGATTACAACCAAAACTCTCCCAAAACCACCAAAAAAAAAACAAAAGAAAAAAAGAAAAAAGAAAAAAAAGGGGGGGGGGGGTGTACATTTACAGGCCACGTATGGCAACATAAACACATAACATCATGGCTTTTCATTTCAGGCCGAGGAACAAGAAGTCTGGCCTTTTTCTTGCACTATGGTTTTGAGTCGTTTATGCTCCCACTGGATGTCCTCCCGACTTTTCTCCAACTCGGCTATTTTAGGCCCAAGGCCGTTGGAGTAAACAACCACCATTCTTCTCAAATCTTCGACCTCCCGTTTCAGCATCTTATTTTCTTACTTTAAGTCCCTCATCTTCTATTGTTCCTCTTGGTATTTCTGCCGTAAGAGGTAGACTTCATTTTCGAGAAGGGTCGTGGTTTCGTTCTGTTCATGCAAATGACGGGCTAAGTGAATTGTCGAGGTCATTGCTTGGGCACTATGATAGAGTGCCTGGGTAGCTACGCCGGCGTTAGACATCGTGACCAGTACTGTCTCATTCCTCAGCATTTCATTTTAAAACTGAGGAGGGAGCTGGAAGGAGCCAAGGACACTAGGACGAGTTGGCACCTCCGGTGCCACATTCAAATCAAGAACCTGTTTGGAAGATGAAGGCCCTGCCATGAGAAATGATTGAGAGTATTTTTTTTAAATGGTTAAGGAGCAGTTTCTGTAACAGAGGGTGGCCAAAGATGGTTTGCAGTTACACGGGCAGTTTGCCCATAGTGTTTGGATGTGAGAGGAAGTGGTTTAAATATAACAATATTGAGACTGCCCGGCTGTGTATGTTTTAAAGTGTGCGAATGATAGGAGGAAGAGAGGGTTGATGTGCATTGAGAAGTCCCCCTGCTATCAGTGGAGGATTATGTTCACAAGGCGGTAGAAAAATCCTGAGACAGATTTTGAGAGACATGGAGCAGTCATAATATCTAAGCCCGAGGAAAAAAAAGAAAAAAAAAAAGAAAAAAAAAAAAGGGGGGGGGGCACATTTATTCCCAGGGCCTGTTTTAAAAGAACTCGAGGCCAATTGTTTTGTACAAAACCCAACCATTTAAATAAACATGGGCCTTATCTTTTAAAAGGAAAGTGGGCTGGCCTGTTTTAAAAATGACTTTAACCCTGTTTTTTCTTGAAGTGGGCTGACCCGTTTTTAGAACTCAATCCAAGCCCAACCATTTAAATAAACATGGACTTTATTTTTTTAAAGGGAAAGTGGGCCGGCCTATTTTTAAAACTCAAACCAAGCCCAACCATTTAAATAAACACGGGCTTTATTTTTTTAAAGGGAAAGTGGACCGGCTTGTTTTAAAAAAATGACTTGGGTCCTGTTTTTTTTTCTTGAAGTGGGCCGGCCCTTTTTTAAAACTCAATCCAAGCCCAACCATTTAAATAAACATGGGGTTTATTTTTTTAAAAGGGAAAGTGGACCGGGCTATTTTAAAAATGACTTGGGCCCTATTTTTTCCTGAAGTGGGCCAGCCTTGTTTAAAACTCAATCAAAGCCCATTTTTCAAAAACAAAGTCAGGCCCGATTCACTCTAGCCCATTCTCATAAGTCCCAAGGGCCACACGTGACCTAGACACATGATAGAGCCCATGTGGCTTGCTTGTGATCCTCTGAATTCACTTAACTCACTCGAGTCGAAGATGAGTTGACTCATCCTCAACCTCACCGGCCAACTCATAACCCTAACTTCTAAACCAGAAACCTTAATACCTCAAGCCCTAAATTTCCACGCAAATAACAACCAGCAATCAAGCATACACAAAATTGAAAATATATATATATATATAAATATAAAAGAGAGCTTATCTCATTTGGAAGTGCGAAAGAACTCCCCGTGCATCTGTGCTGATCTTCCCTATCGAGGCACTTCTAGTGATCATCATTTGTTTGGGCTTCGCCAGATCTCTCCAGATCTGGTCGCGAAGACAGAACAGGAGGTCAGTCGGAGCTGGTTCACCTTTAAATAATTGTGCGATGTTTAGGATTTTAGGTTTGCAAGGATCTAAGGTTTCTGAAGAAAGGTCTAGGCTCTTGAAGTAAGATCAAAGATTGGGACAGTTGAGAGTTAGGGATCAAATACTGAAATGGTGAAGAATGGTAGAGAGAGAGGGAGAGAGAGTTTGGAGGTAGGCGAGAGTGGGAAAGGAATTACAGAGGGGCTAGGGTTTCAAGTTCGCAGCGAATGAGAATAGAGAAGGGGAAAGAAGAGAAGAATAGAGAAGGGGAAAGAAGAGAGGAACAGAGGAGGGGAAAGAAGATAAGAATAGAGAGGGTGAGAGAAGAGAGACTGAAAGAGAAGAGAGAAGAGAGAGAGAGGGCATTCGGATGGAAAAATGAACAGAATGAAAAAAATTAGGATTAAGTATCTAAAGCCCTGGAGCCACAAGATTCAACCATGTGGCATTCCATCATCCGTTCGATCGAAGAAAACACGTGGCTCCTTGCATCCGTCCATTTCTATTCCCCATCAACGGCCTTGATCTCACTGTGTTAGTACTCTGAATAGCCGTCCGATCCTCGCGGATCAGCAATGGTTAGGATTGCCTCATTCAAAGAGGAAGCCATCATGACTGTCGACACGTTTCTTCACTTGCTAGGTGACGCGTGGCAAGTGCGTGGCCCGCATCATTATTGCATATAGAAGCCCGCGAGCCCTCTCCACAAGCCATCGGATTGTCCCTCCATTGGACGGATCAGATTGTGCCACGACAAGAGATCTACTTGGGTGAAATCTCTATCGTTTGATCGCTACAGTGCACCAATGGTCCAGATCACTCCGTACCAGCACGTTAGCATCAGGAGTCTACGCCCCCTCCTCAACCGTCCGATGTGTGTTTTCTGGAGACGATGAGTATCTCTCCACGTTAGCAATCCGAGCGTGCCTCATCTCCACCGTTGAGTCCCACTTTTCCAAGGACGGCTTGGATTGAGCCACATCATCAATCCACACTTGCACAAGCCCACCAATTGGGCCACCGACACATGGCTCATTTTCCCCAACACACAAAGAGTCTACGTGGCCACCCTGATCACCGTTGGTTTTGTGTTCTTCGAGGATGGTCAGGATTATGCCACGCTTAGATCCGGGTCACATCTGACCAACCACTCAGTCACTGACACATGGCACCCCCTCCTTAACCGCACGATCCATATTTTCCATGGACGGCTTGGATTGTGCCACATTATTAATCCACATCCGCATACACCCACCAATCGGACACCGACACGTGGCTCATTTTCCCTAACACACAAAGAGTCCTGCATGGCCACCCTAATCACCATTGGTTTATGTTCTCCAAGGACGGTCAGGATTGTGCCACGCTTAGATCCGGGTCACATTTGACCAGCCACTCGACCACTAACACGTGGCACACCCTCCTATACACGGTTATATGCTACGCAGTCTCTTGTGAGCCATTCGATCTATGTTTTCTCAGGACGGACCAGATCATGCCACGTCTTTGATTAGGGTTACCATCCATCTTCCTTTTTTCTGGTCAGCACATAACCTTACTCAAAAGACGACATGTGGTCAGTTATATGGCTTGGCTAAAATAGGTGTCTTTTATCTTTATAGACTTGTTGCTATAAATAACATAGGAGAGTTCCTACTGTTACCCCAAAGCAACAAGACCTAGAAAGAGGGGCAGTGGTAGACACCCCAATTTTAACCAGGCCTTTTCGAGGAGACCTCATGGCAAACCTTCCCACACTGTTCGTGGACCCCACACATCCTTGTAGGTCCCACACTACTTGTGGACCCCACACATATTTGTAGGTCCCACATGGCCATTGGACCCCACATATCTCCATTGAGCCTCACATGGTTTGTGGGCCCCATATCTCCTGGTACGCTAGCTCGAATTCCTACATCCGGTGCACGTTACCCCTCCTAGTACGCTAGCTTGGATTCCTACATCCGGTACACGTTATCACTTTTGGTACGCTAGCTCGGATTCCTACATCTGGTGCACGTTATCACTCTGGTACGCTAGCTCGGATTCCTACATTCGATGCACGTTACCTCCTTTGGCATGCTTGTGCCTACCAGCTCGGATTCCTACATCCGGTGCACGTTATCACTCTAGTACCCTAGCTCAGACTCCTACATCCGATGCACATTACTTCCTTTGGCTTGCTTGTGCCTGCTAGCTCGGGTTCCTATAACCCTCAAATGGCTCGTGGGCCCCACACATCCCCGTTGGGCTCCGCACATCTTCTAGGACCCTCATATTATTATTATTATTATTATTATTATTATTATTATTATTATTATTATTATTATTATTTATCTAATTTGTCAAATGCAAGCATGCTTTGTTCCCCAATCATCACTCACCACATGTCATGTTTCCTCCTTTTATCATTCTTCCTATGCTATATTCCCTTCATCATTCTTTATCTCATACTTTGTTCCCCTATCATCACTCACCACATGTCATGTTTCTTCCCTTTATCATTCTTCCCATGCTATATTTCCTTCATCATTCTTCATCCCATACCTTGTTCCCCCATCATCACTCACCACATGTCAAGTTTCTTCCCTTTATCATTCTTCCCATGTTATATTCCCTTCATCATTCTTCATCCCATACTTTGTTCCCCCATCATCACTAACCACATGTCAAGTTTCCTCCCTTTATCATTCTTCCCATGTTATATTCCCTTCATCATTCTTCATCCCATATCTTGTTCCCCCATCATCACTCACCACATGCTTTGTTCCTCTCTTTATCATTCATCCCATTCTATATTCCCTTCATCATTCTTCACCCCATGATTTGTTCCCCCCATAATTACTCCCCTATGTCTTCTTTTCCATGCTTGCCCCAAGCTAAGTCTATAAATAGCCTTCCCATTCCAAGCACAAAGAGGAGTTTTTTTTTGTGGTGGTATGGAAAAGATTTCCAAATATTGAAGTCTTCTATTATAAGTTTGTGAAGCTAGTTTTTCTGAGTGAAGATTAAGTGGTCGACTGATCCTGTTTCCTACCGTTACTGAGTCACCCCATCTGAAGAAGGCACTCCGTAGTGCCTCGAGTTAGAACTCAAGAACAACTCTCGGAAAGACGCTGTAGACTGGCCCTAGTAGACTCATCAACAGGAAAAGAAGACCAGAGGAGAGGAAAACGAAAGAAGATCAAGCGGTTGACTGATCCCGTTTCCTACCGGTGCCAAGTCACCCATCTGAAGAAGGTACTCCGTAGTGCCTCGAGTCAGAGCTCAAGAACAACCCTTGGGAAGACACTGTAGACTGGCCCCAGTAGACTCACCGATAGGAAAAGAAGACTGGAGGAGAGGAAAACAAAAGGTAAAACTAATGGATTTTTCCTTCTTGTGTTACAGTCTAAAGTATAATAAACAGGGTATGAAGTTGTGAATCATAGACTCAAACCCAAAGTTAGGTTCAATCTCGAACTTAAACCCTGTTTATCTCCTTGCGAATTATTTGAACTCTTTAATCGGTATGGAGCCGATTTATTGTTTTATTTAGTATGTTTTTCTTTTCTTTTCTTTGAATGACTAATGATTCAAAAAACCCATATAAATCATAAAATGCCAAAAAAATCACAAAAGTTTTTTTTAGGAAAAACTCCAAAAATATTTTCAAACTTTGATTTCTATGAGTTTTGTTTTTATTTTATTTGTGCTATTTTGAAGTTTGGGAAAAATATTGAAAAATCATAAAAGTCACAAAAATGTTTTCACACTTTGAAAAAATCACAAAAACATTTTCAAGGTCTAAGAAATCATTTTCACCCCGAATGAGCCCAAAGCCTCCCAAGGTTTCAAAAATGTCAATTTTCCTTACTTAAAAAAAAATCCTATAAATTTCAAAATACCTGGGAGTTATTTTTTGTAAAAAACATATTTTCTCTAATTTTAGATCCCAATGATTGCAATGAAGGGCGTTGAGTTTTTCAAAGCATGATATGCCCCCGGTTATGAGGGAATACCTATTTGTTATTTATTTTGGTATTTTTTTACAATTTTAAAAAGTGGAGTAATTTTAAAGGCTAATTAAATTAATTCTTGAGATAATTTTTAATTAATCTGGTACCATTCATAAGAATGGGCGTGTAGGGGGTGCAAAGACCTTCCCCTTGCGTAACCGTACTCCCAAGCCCGTTTCTGGTAATGCAGACCGATTCTACCCTTAATTGGATAGTAATCAAGTATTCTAACCACACTAAAAGGTTAGTGGCGACTCCATTATATCATTTTTCACGAAAATTTAAAATACACTTTGCATTCGCTTTGTTCTGCTTGGGAACATTGCGACAAAGATGACGGAAGAACAAGTTTTGAAGACTAAAAGAATTATATTTTTTTTAAATGTAAGTACTTCAAAGTTAATGTCAAGTATAAAGTGGTTTGAAGCACATAAAAATTCAAAAATATGTTTATATATATATATATATATATATATATACTGTAAAGATTTTTTTTATCAATAAAAAGAAAGGGTTCAAGAAAAGAAAAACTTTTTGAAATAATGAAGGGGTAGGCGACTGCCATGATGAGGCAGGCGACTGCCACATTAAGAAAATGATTTTTCAAAAAGTCAGCAGCTAGACAGGCAACTGCCTAACCTACCAGGCGCCTGCATGAACAAGCCAGGCGACTGCCTTGGTTCTAGCAGGCGACTGCCAGCATTCTGTGTTGAGAGTTGCTCTGTGACAGGTGACTGCCAAGTCGTGGCAGACAATTGCCACTCGAACGTTGGCATTAAATCTCTCAACGGGAAGATTTTTAAACCACGTTTTTGGACATTTATTTCAAAATACTTGGAAATGATTTTTAGGAATCTTTGGGAGTAATGGATGGTTTCTAAAGCCTCTATAAATAGTTCTAATCTCCAAAGTTTTTTTTTAAGAGAGAACATTGGGGAAATATTCAAAGAGTTTTGAAATTGAAAAATCTTCTAAAGTTTTTCAGATCTAGCAATCTTCAAAAGTTTTCAGATCCGGCAACATTCAAAGGTTTTTAGATCAACGCAAATTTTCAAAGGTTTTTAGATCAACCAATCTTCAAGTATTCAAAATTCTTAAAGGATCTAAAAATCTTTCGAGCAATTTTTGATCTGATATTGATTTATATTTTTGAAGCAAAACTTTCAAAAATCAGAACCTTTCATTTTTCTTTGAAAAATTATTTGGTAATTCATACTAAGTATTGAGCTTCAAATTTTTTATATTTGAATTACCTTAGAGTATAAGTGAGCTGATCATTGTACTCATTTACTCTGTTGTGAGAGTTCTCTTTTGTACACAAATTTCTTTATCATCATTCTTAAACGATTCAGAGCTGTTAAATCGTTGGACCAAACAAGGGGTTATTGTTTGGAGAGGCGGGCTCTAGCCTAATAGAAGGAGTGTGTTTGTAAGTAGGTGTTGTTCTACCAGGTAAAAGAACTGATATAGTGGAATCCTTTGGTGATTTTCCAAAGGCGAGGACGTAGGTTGTGTTGAAGCCGAACCTCGTAAAAATTTTTGTCTCTTTCTCTCTGTTTTACTTTACATTTTTTACTTGCTATTGTTATATGATTTATAAGTGCAGGTTGCAGGTTCTAAATTGAGAAAGATATAAAGGTACTTGATATTTAGAAAGTACATTTTGATTAATCGTTTGCGGAAACCCAAAAAGGGAGTACGTTGGTTAATTTGCCGAAATCTTGATCAAGTAAAGTATACACTAAGAATTTACAGGGAAATCAACAAAAGTTTTTATATTTTGGTTAAGTGATTGAATTATCATGAGTTCATTGATTGACTTGTAAATTTAAATTTCAGTATTCTTAAGTGTGATTATTGTTCATATATATCTTGTTTTCTGGATTATTAAAAGTAAAAGTCTAAAAATCATTAAAATAGAAAAAGAATCCAATTCACCCCCCCTCTTGGGAAGCTATTCCTCATTTCAATTATCATATATTCACCAATCATAATGATATGTATATATTAAGCAAATAGATTAGATATAATCAATTTAGATTCTCATATTGGCTTGCTTCACTAATAATATTTGTTGATTTTTTGAGTCTGATCCTTATTTTGATGCTGACAAAACACATGTATCTTATGTGTACATTTAGTGTGTAAATAGGTTTACATGTCAGCACGGACATAAGATAGAGGAGAAATGGAAATCAAGACAGAACTTAAAGCCCACATAACAACTTAGCGTATTCCATGAAGAGAAGAGCAAAAAGAAGAAGAAGACATTTTGATTTCAATTGTATTGCATTTAATTTTTATATCTTTGGTTTATAATAATGCATGCGTCTGCATGATATGATTTGAATGCTCAGATGATCATAGATTGATCTTAGGGCACCTAGAGTTTAACCAAAAATCCTTTTCATAAAAACTAAAATCAAACAAAGGTTTTGGAACATTTTTAGGTAGGTCAACCAACGTCGGATTTTTAGGATTAATTCAAAAGCCTTGGTTGACCGAACCCTTTAGTACAAATCAACTTGATCGACCGAACCAGCCCTGAGTCAAAGTTTGACTGTTTCGGTCAATCGAACCCTTGGCAGTGTAAATGCCACGGTCGATCGAACCATTTGGAAGTCAAAACTTTGACTTCGCTCGATCGACTGTTCTATTTTGAACGTATCTTCCTCGATCGACCAAACCAACACATGTCTGACACCCCAACTACTTGGTTGACTAAACTCATAGTTCATTTTGGCCACGGTCGACCAAACCCAAAGGTATGGTCAACCGACATTGTCTTGGTCAACAAAACCCACGAAGGGGTTCAAAATCGCCCTAATGTGGTTGACCGAACTTGCAGTTCAAATCATCTACAGTCGACCCAACTTAGTGATATGGTCAACCGAACTTCTCAGGTTGTAAATTTTTTAAAGGGCTAAAACGTCATTAACTTTTAATTAAACTTTTTCAAAATACCAAGTGTGTCCCTAATGATCATATTTTCTTGAAAATCTACAAATTCCCCCTCATTTGCTTTGATTAGTAACTTTGATTAGCCTAAATTTTCTCTCAAACCCCTTGTTAATCAAAGTTCCCCCAAATCATTTTTATTGTCAAAATCATTCTTTTGAGGTAAAATCTTTTATAAAAATCTCTTGAACTCTCTTTAATGCATTTATTTCAAGATCATTTTTGAGGAAAGTATTTTATTTAGGAAATTTTATTTGCACATACTCTCACTAGGGACTTAATCTTTGAAAAACATTTTTGAGAGGATTGCTTTGGTTTTCTCCCGGTTATTTTTTTGATAAATATTTTTGGAGAAAATTATTTACAGCACAAATATTTTTTTGAGCTCAAATTCCTAGATTCTCCAAATATTCTCTATTTGCAAAAATATTTATTGGAGAACAATAATACTCATTTTTCATATATATTCTATTTGTGCAAAATTATTTGATAGCACCTCTACTTTATTTAGTATATTTCATATCATTCGAGAGTGCATGTTTTGAGCTTTAAATTTGTACACATCTGCTTTTTGAGAAGCATTATCTGTTGTACAAAAATTTATTATTATTAATGTTGTATTCGTGACGGGCTGTCGAAAGAGGGAGACTAGCCCTATAAATAGTCTTGGACTTGCTCAAACTCGGTTAGGAGAGCACCGAATTGGTTTAGATCCAGTTAGGAGAACTAGGAGATGCACCCTCCTTGGAAAGTGTGTAAGGTGTTGGCTCTATTCGGTAAGTGAGCTAGGGAATGTCCGCCTTGGAAGGACATTGTAAATAGTTTCTGCTCCACTCATAAGTGAGTAGGTTTAGTGGAATCCTTGGGGGGTATGCCTAAGGCGGGGACGTAGGCTGGTTTGTCCGAACCTCAATAACAAATCTATATATATATATCTCTCTCTCTCTCTCTCTCTCTCTCTCTCTCTCTCACTCTCTCTCATTTACATTTTCGCACTTAAAATTTCTCTATGTGCATGTTTGTTTATTCATAGTTACAATTATTTGCATGCACATATTTAAATTAGATGAAATTTACTGCACACGAGTATGCTTAAACTCATAGTTTAATTTTTTTTACATACACGTGTGTACATTGAATGGGATATGATTTGTGGTGAATCGGCGAATTGTTTAAATTAGTCAAAAATTTTTTAAATCCAAATTCACCGACCACACCAATTCCAACAATATTATAATAATAATAGTGTATACTAAAATTTAAAACATTAAGCACAAAACACTATTTAATCATTCAAAGCATTATGACCCCCCCCCTTTTTTTGAAAAAAAATCCTAATATCTTATCAGTATTAATAAGGATATATTTTGAGCATCTTATAAGATAGCATGCAATCATAATAAAATTCACATGATTCAAAAAAAAAAAAAAATGTAATACAAAACAAACAGTATGAATCATTGCATGAAATTTTCAATAAAATAGAAGGAGAATAGATATACCTTTTCGATCTCTCTCTCTCTCTCTCTCTCTCTCTCTCTCTCTCTCTCTCAATTTTACTCTATTTTTCAGACATTCTCAATAACCTTAGCACTACAATAAGACATGAACTTTTCAATAACATTAGTAGCTAAGGCAATGTAAAAATATGCATGGCACACAAATGATATCCACTAACACATGTCATGCAAATTCAATACATTTTCAAATTTTGGGAAACATGCATTTTGAAATAATTTTCAGTGGGATATAAAATACTTTGCCAAAACCTTTTCCAAAACCTCCAATCAATTGATTTTACAAAAGCATTTTCAATATTCAAACAAAAAAATCTACACAATAAAAATAGTGGAGGATTGGCAAAGGGTTGACCCTCAAAATAGGGATACACCAAAAAATGAGCCGTTGCAATCTTTATGCAAATGCGGTTAAGCTTATTGCAACCGAACTCTGATACCAATTGTTGAAATTGGTGTGATCCCGAGAGCAGGGGGGGTGAATTGGGTTTTAAAGAATTTTTTTTTTTTGAATTTAAACATTTTTTCAATTCACCACATATTATATCCCATTTTCACGTGAGTATGTAAATAGATATACACATGGAACATATCTCATTTAAAATAGAGGTGTGCATGCAAATAATTATAACGATGAATGAAATCATACACATACGAAAATTTAAGTGCAAAATATAAATGAGATAGAGAGAGAGAGCGACACAAGATTTGTTATCGAGGTTCGGCCAAACCAACCTATCTCCCCGCCTTGGGCATACCCCCCAAGGATTACATAATCCTTGCTCACTTAAACGGGTGTTGTAGAAGCCATTACAACCTTTACTTACAGGGCAAGGTGAACCCCAACTCAATTATCAGGCTGAGCCCAACTGGTCTCCCTTATAGGGTGGAGACACCCCAGTTCAATTTCTGGGCTGAACCTAACTGGTCTCACTTACGGGGTTGAGACTCCCTAGTTCAATTAATGGGATAAATCCAATTGGTACATTAAATATAAGCAGAGATGTGCATTATTAAAGCTTAAGTACATACACTCTAATATAATATCAGTTATGCTTAGTAGAGAAAGGGTGCTTATCAACTAATCTATGCACAAATAAAATATATGGAAAATGACCATTATGTTCTCCTATAAATATTTTTGCAAATAAAGAATATTTAGAGAATCTAAGAATTTAAACTCAAGAAAATATTTGTGTTGTAAATAATTTTCTCCTAAAAATATTTATAAAAAAAAATAACAGAGAGAAAACCTAAGCAATGCTCTCAATTTTTTTTTTTTTCAAAAATGAAGTGTTAAGTGAGAGTATATGCAAATAAAAGGCCCTAAATAAAATACTCTCCTAAAAAATGATTTTGAAATAAAAGCATGAAAGAGAGTTGGAGAGATTTGTATAAAAGATTTTGCCCCAAAAGAATGATTTTAACAATAAAAAGCATTTTGGGGGAACTTTGATTAACAATGGATTGGAGAGAGAATTTGGGCTAATCAAAGTTATTAGCTTTACCGTGATCCCAAGAGGGAGGGTGAATTGGTACTTTTAAAATTAATTCCCTAGGTCAGTATCCTAACAGTAGTATATTCACAACCCTATGATCAATCTAGTGCAAGTAAAGTAAATCAAGTATAATATGTACCAGAAATTATAATGCAATTTAATTAACTACGCATGCACTAGAAAGTAGTAAAGAGAAGTGACACGTAGAAGTGTTATCGAGGTTCGACAAATTGCCTACGTCCCTGTTTTGGCTAATAAGCACAATGATTACCACTATAATGCTCACTTAAATGGGAAGAGCGGCACCTAAACAACCAGGTCAATTAGCACAGGGCCGACCTCAACCTTTACAACCAATCCTTATCAGACTGGATTACCGCCCCCTCAGGTCACGCCTGGAAACACAACAATATGTTCACAATAATGAAATTGGTACAGTAATTATGCTTTCATGTAAAGCAGATATGTACCCAATATAAACAATCACATACACCACCAAATCATATAATGAAGTAAGCTCAATGTGGTCTAAGATGTCTACTCTCAAATATTTATGCAAGCATTGCAATCAGTGCGTGAGAGTGCAAATAATATGATCTTTGTATCACATAATATATTCAATCACAATGCTCAAACAAAGATACTTGTCACACTTCAAATATCTCAACAAATGATTTTTCTCAACATATAAGCCTCAAAAGATGTATAGATTTTGTTTGCAAAAGGATTTGATCTCTGTGTTCAAAAAATAATATTACTCAAGGAATATTGCAACAAAGATCTTTAGAATATAAACAAATATCTCTCCAAGAATTTTTCTCAAAATGAAACACATGAGATATTTGAAAATGATTTGAAAATATTTTTAGCAACCAAAATCGAATGAGAACTTCTTAAGATATTGCAATAATAGTGCAATACTTAGAAGTTCAAGTGAAGTATTCTTAGGAAATACTTATTAATAAAGTCTCATAAGAAAACTTGAGGTCTTACTCTCAAACAAAATAATTTCAATCAATCACAAATTTGAGAGAGCAAACCTATAAGACAAGAACACTCAATTCACACTTACAAATGAATTTTTGGCAATATGGTAAGGTAAGTATGAGTGTGGGATGCTTGGAAGTGAGTAAGAAAGATTTTGGAATTAAGAGGATTTCTACTAATCAAGTTTGCTAATCTGATGCTAATTATTCCAAATGAGGGTGTATATATAGACTACCCTTTGATTATAGCCATCCAGGACATATAGGAAGTTATTATAAATGTTTTAATTTAATTTAACATAATTAACCCTATTTAAATATTTTAATTGCGGTAAAAATAATAGGGCAACCTGAGAGCACCAGTCGATCGAAGGCAAGGTTCGGTTGACCGAGTGCGCAAGTTCAGTCGACTGGGCAAGATTTGAACTAAAAGTTCAGTCGACCGATCAACAGGGTTCCAAGGTGATTTTTTATTTTCCGCGTGGTTCGGTCGACTGTGAGGTTTTGAACTAAGTAGTTTGGTTGACGAGACCGTTGGCCAGACACACATGGGAAATCAGTCGACCAGGTGGTTGGCTTACGATTTGGGCTTGGTCGATCGTATTGTCAAATGGTTGACTCAGAAGAAGTTCGGTCGACTAGTAGAACGAACTGGGCATGGCTTGGTCGACCGGGTAGTGGTCAAACAGTTGACCCAGTCACTGGTTCGGTCGACTGACATATTTGTACTTGTGTAGTACAGTCGACCGAACATGCATTTTAAGTGCATTTCGGTTCTATTTACTTATGTGATCACCTTTTCCATATAACCATATATATATATATATATTTATATATATATATATATATATATATTTGTGCATGTATGAGTGTCCTAGGGTCATTCTAGGTATTTTTTGTTTGAACTTACCTATCATATCATGCAGGTGATGCATCTAATTATTACAACCCAGAAACTATTTACTATTACAGACCCATAATGAATAATGAATTTAAATACAACATAAATAAGGTTTTCAGAACCTTCAACTTCTACTTCTTGTGCCATCATATTGATTTGCCAACTGTAAACCTGCACATATCCTCTAACATCCATCAAATACAACAAGTATTTGTCATTATCAAAACCGGGTGTAACCTATAAGGTCAACATTCTCCTCTTTTTTGATGATGACAAATACATAATGCAAAAAATATGGGTATACCCTTAGATGGCTCCCCCTAACAATATACATTAAGTGCAGCCTAATTTCAGCCCAATTTTTTGCCTCTTCATCTCCCCCTTTTGGTAATAGAAAAAAGGGCTATAAAAATTATGGGTTTAGGCAATGGGTAAAAATCATTTTTATATACAATAAGTTTAGAAAATTTTTGAAAAATTTCGGCAGCATACCGTTTGTAAATAGGACATTCCAAAAAAAAAAAAAAAAAATCCTGTATAGAAATGACTTGTTTTGAGTTTATCCACAGCTACATAATTCAAACAATTCTAGTATGATCAACACAATAAAACATAAGTACCCATATCATCATGCAGTGGATATGAGAATTATGTATTACAAACAATAATCAAGTTTCACAAAGTCTAAGCCAATACAAGATATCAATAGTTATATTAGTTGTTAGACTTGTAAAATTATTTGAAAGCTCCTCCTGAATTTATACAAACTATGAAATATCTAGGAAGCATCTCTACTATGCATGAGCCCTAATTCACATCTAATTTGTATGAACCTATCTTCGAGAAGTGGTTTAGTGAAGATGTCCGCCCACTGCTCATTAGTGTATACAAACTCAAGAGCCATATCCCCTTTCTGCATATGATCATGAAGGAAGTGATGTCTAATTTCAATGTGTTTAGTTCATGAATGTGAGATAGGATTTTTAGAGATGTTGATTGCACTAGTATTATCACATTTAATCGGTACTGTATCATAGTACAACGCAAAATCTATAAGTTGTTGTTTCATATAAAGAGTTTGAGCACAACAACTTCCAATACGGGAAGTATTAGTGACGGTTCTCAAATCCATCACTAATACTGGGGCAATAGTGACACATATATAAATTTGTCACTATTACTCTGAAACAAAAATATTGAGATTATTTTTCAATACGGGAAGTATTAGTGACGGTTCTCAAATCCATCACTAATAATTGACAAATAGTGACGAATAAATAAATTCGTCACTAATACACAGAACAAAAAAAAAATATTTATTTTTAAATACGGAAGTATTAGTGACTATTGTTGACTGTATAGGTTACACCTGATTTTGATTATGACAAGTACTCATTGTATCTAATGGGTATGTGTGAGATTATGTGCAGGAACCTCAATTGTCAAGATCATAATGCACATGGAGCAAATGAAGCTTGAAGACCAATTCATGTGTATAATTGTAATATATATTCAGCTGTGTAATTGGTCTGTAATAGTAATTAGGGTCCTTGGTTTGTAATAAGCACACACATCACATGCATGGTCTATTACGTAAGCTCAAAATGAAAATGACTTTAGACAGACCTTAGGGAAACCGACACCAGATTTTTTCAGTGTCTTCAAAAGGACCCAAAAATAACCCTAGGACACTCATCATTGCACCTATGAATGCTACGCACTTGAATAGGGTTTGTGTGAATCATAACAGGACCGAAATGCACACTTTGTGCACTTTTGGTTGACCGACCTTGGCAGTTCATTCTGCCTCAGTTGATCGAACCCAGGTCCAGGTCAATGATTGACCAATGCCCCGATCGATCGAACCATTGTAGTTCAAATCCCCTGGTCGACCGAAACCTTCTGAGGTCAACAATTTGACCACCTGCTCGACTGAGCCAAAATTGAATACCAACTACCTAGTTGACCGAGGGTCCTCGAGAGAAATCCCAACTGTTTGGTCAACTGAACCATTCAATTCAAAATGGTCTGGTAGACCGAACCTCGATAGAATGAAAAATCGCCTTGAGCATGTACATTTCGGTCGATTAAATCTCCAGTTCAAAAGTGTCCTGGTCGACCGAACCATATAAACTTCGGTCGACCGAAAGTGTTCTGGTCAACCGGATCTCTTGGGTTGCCCTGATTTTTTTACCGTGGTTAATTTTTTAAAACAGAGTTAAAATAATTAAAAGGTCATTAATCTTTTCTAATAATACCAGATTTGTCCCCAACGGTTATATTTCATGGGGTGTCTATATATATCCCTTCATTTTGGATTATTAACAAGAGATTAGCTAATTTGATTAGGGAGAAATTCTTTGAAAATCCCAAAACCCATAATACTCATCTTTGAGCCTCCAACACTTATTCTTACCAGATCTTACTTCTTAAATACTTTTGTAAGTGTGACTTAAGTGTTGTTGTTTCTTAAGGATTGCTCTCTCAAGATTGTGTTTGTGTGAAATTAATTTATTTGAGAGCACATCGTCAAGTGTTCTTAGGGGACTTTATCAATAAGTTTATCCTAAGAAGACTTCATTGGAGCTTCTGAGTATTGCATTGTCATTGCAATATCTTGAGAAGTTTATATTTGATTTTGGTTGCAAAAATTCTTTTCAAATCAGTTTCAAATATCTAGTGTGCTTCATCTTGTTAAATCTTTGAAGAGATATTTGTTTGTGTGACAAAAATCTTTGTTGCAATATTCATTGATTTATATCATTCGTTGAATACAAAGATTAAACTCTTTTTGCGAACAAAACATATATATTACTGAGCATCATACAATTGAGAAAATCTGCTGATTGAAATATACATATATATTGTCTGGCTAGTATCTTTGTGTGAGCTGTTAGATTAAGTACATATTGTGATACAAAGATCATACTGATTGATACTGTCACGCACTCATTACACTTATAGTAAATATATATATTTGAGAGTTGAAATACTAGACCACACCGAGCTTACATATTTAATCATATTGTGGTATATGTAATTGCGCGCATCTGGGTACATATCTGCTTTACACGAAAGCACAATCACTGTATCGATATTATTTGATTGCAAATACTATTGTATTTCCAGGAACGGACCTGAAGAGGGAGACTAGCCCTTTGAAATAGTCCTAGATTGGCTTAGACCCGGTTAGGAAAGTTAGGTGCGTCATCCTGTTAAGACGTGTAGGTTGAGGTTAGCCTTACTAATTGACCTGGTTAAGGTTGAGGTCAGCCCTGTGGTAATTGACCTGGTTGTAATCGGTGCCGCTCCACCCTTAAGTGAGCAATTAGTGGAATCCTCGGGCTTGCGAGCTTGAGGCGGGGACGTAGGCACAGTTAGCCGAACCTCGATAACATATCATGTGTTTGTTTATATTTCCGCACTTTATATTTACTGCACATGTATGTTATGTGGTGAATGATGCGTATGACTTAATTTCCACATTATATTTATCTACGCATTTGGAAATTGCATAGATAGACCCTAGGTTGTGTGTATACTATTGTTGGATAGATTAACCTAGGAGAAAAAGTTTTAAATTCCAATTCACCCCTCCTCTTAGGAATACACCAATTCTAACAACGGTTCCCAAATCCGTCACTAATATTGGGTAATAGTGACGAATATATAAATTCGTCACTAATACTCTGAAACAAAATTTTTTATTTATTTTTAAAATAATAGTAGTGACGGTTATTTATTCGTCACTAATAAATATCTTTTAGTGACGGATCTTGTTCATCACTAATACTATACAAATCGTCGCAAATATTTTCCTGAGATAATTTCTGTGGAAAAAACTATTTCCCACGATTTTTTTTGGTTTTTAGTGACGAAATTATTAGTGACAGATTTAGTTTCGCTACTAATAGTTCCGTATTAGTGACGGTTCTCAAATCCGTCACTAATACCCACCTTTAGTGGCGATATTGAATCTGTCACTAATAATTTCTTCACTAAAAATTAGTTTTTTTTTTTTTTTTGTAGTGAATGTTTGTATAGTGGAGGATTGTCAAAAGAAACAGGCTCAGAATCTAATATCAAAGGAAAAAATTCTTCCAAAGTGAAGTCCTGTTCTAGAATCCAAGAAGTACCAAAAGTAGGACATTCAAAATCTCCATTGGTGATTTTAAAAATTTTGGGAAGGGATTTGGGAGTGAGAGAAATAGAATTTCCCAGCACTTTGGTAGAAAGTCTGTGCTCTTCCTTAACAAGATTTGTGTAGAAAATTTTGACAAGGTTTGGGAAGTGTCCCTTAGCTTGATAGAGAATGAAGTTTTTCCATCCTAAGGTCTCGAATAAAGAAATCATTTATGGGAAATCAGATGTGAAAAAAGAAGCATCAAGGACTTTACCTATGATTGGGTCCGCTATACTTAGATGATTTCAATAAAAGCTTTTGACATGTGGGGCTACAAGCCATTGCTTAATTGAAGGATCTTCAGTGGGTTGAGATGAGGTGGAAGGTTTCTTACTTCCTATAGATTTGATCCTTGGCATTGTGGAGCTTTTCTATGGAAAAATGAAGGTGGTGGTGTTAGATTTTTGAAATGGAAGATAAGGTTTTAGTGATTTTTGGAGGATGAGGAATTAAAGAAAGGAAGAGAATGAGAGCACATATGAGTAGAAACCCTAGGTTACTTGGCTGACCACTCAAATGAATCGGGTTTTTATAAACGAGTTTAGGGTTTTTCTGTTAGTCAGTCGGCTGACAGCAGGGTCAGTTGGCTGACTGCTCTCTGTTTCATAAACCATAGCTCAGTCAGTCGATTGGGTCATGGGTTAGGCGGTTGACTGTAACACTTTTCTCATTCATTTGTTCAGCTAGTCAGTAGGGCCTGTGATTAGTCGGCTGACTTGTTAATCTTTTTTAAATTTTGACTTTTTACTCAATTTATCTACTGTGTAATAAGTTAATCTATCTTCTAATGTTTATGAACCTATCTTTTGAGAGAGATTTTAATGAAGATATATGCCCATTGATCATTTGTATTAATAAATTCGAGAGTTATGTCTTCTTTTTGAACATGATCTCTTAGAAAATGATGTCTTATGTCAATATGTATGGGTTCTTGAGTGTGAAATGAGTTTTTTAGATATGTTTATCGCACTTGTGTTGTCACACTTAATTGGTATTGTTTGATAATCTAGATTGAAATCTTTTAACTATTGTTTCATGTATAGTATTTGCGCACAACAACTCCCGACTGCTATATATTCAGCCTCGGTGATTGACAAGGAGACGAAATTTTGTTTCTTTGAAAACCAAGGTATCATTGATCTTCCTAAAAAGTGACATATGCCACTAGTGCTCTTTCTATCAATTTTGCATCCGGCATAATCTACATCTGAATAGCTAATTATTTCAAAGCCGGTGTCTTTTGGATACCATAGTCCTAGTTCAATTGTGCCTAATAAGTATCTTAGAATTATTTTTACAACAACTTGATGAGATTCCTTAGGTGCTGATTGAAAACATGCACACATACACACACTAAACTTTATGTCGGGTCTACTGGCTGTTAAATATAGTAAACTTTCAATCATGCCTCTATAATACTTTATATTTACAGGTTTTCCTTTCTCATCTTTATCTAGGCTGATTGAGGTACTCATAAGGATTCCTAGGGTTTACTATTTTCCATATCGATTTTTTTTATCATTTCTTTTATGTATTTGGATTGACTTATAAAAGTCCCATTCTTTGCTCGTTCAATTTGTAGTCCAAGAAAATAGTTTATTTCTCCTATCATGCTCATTTCAAATTCTTCTTGCATACATTTTGCAAATTATTTACATAGATTTTCATTAGTAGCACCAAATATTATATCATCTACGTAGATTTGAATTAAAAGTATGTCATCTTTCTTGGTTTTAATGAACAAGGTACTATTAATTTTTCCTCTTGAAAACCCCTTTTTCTATTAATAATCCACTAAGTCTTTCATACCAAGCCTTAGGGGCTTGCTTTAACCCATACAAAGCCTTAGTTAGTTTAAACACATAATCAGGATTTTCTATATCTTTGAATCTGGGAGGTTGTTCAATATATACCTCTTCATTAATATACCCATTTAAGAAGACACTTTTAACATCCATTTGGTATAACTTAAATTCTTTGTAGGAGGCATAAGCTAGTAGCATTCTTATAGCTTCCATTCTAGCTACAGGGGCAAAGGTTTCATCATAGTCTATCCCTTCCTCTTGGTTATACCCTTTAACTACAAGTCTAGCTTTGTTCCTACCATTTTCATTCTTTTTGTTTCTAAATACCCATTTAGTTACAATGATTGAGTGATTTCCAGGTTTGGGTACTAATTGACATACTTTACTATTTTTGAATTGATTTAATTCTTTTTGCATAGTAATTATCCAAGAGTCATCTTTAAGGGCTTCTTCAACATTCTTAGGTTCATCTTGAGATAGGAATGCACAGTGATTACATAGATTCTTTAAAGAAGATCTAGTAGTTACACCTCTAGATGGTTCACCTATAATTTGATCTTGAGGGTGATTTCTTACATACTTCCACTCTCTTGGTAATTCAAGATTTTTTCTAGGTTTATCTCTTAAGGTTTCTTCATTTTCTTCTTTTTCTTCCTTAATTTCTAGATCATCCTTCTTTTTGAAAATATCATCCTTTTCTTCATTTTTGACTTCTTTTGAAAAAGGGTTTGATTCATCAAAGTTTATGTGAATTGATTCAATAATGGTTAGTGTTCTTTTGTTGTAGATCCTATAGGCCTTACTATTTATAGAATATCCTAGGAAAGTTCCTTTATCTAATTTAGCATCAAATTTTCCTAAGTCATCTTTGTTATTTAGAACAAAACACTTACACCCAAAAACATGGAAGTAAGCTATGCTAGGCCTTCTTCCTTTCCATAATTCATAAGGTGTCTTGTTTAGGCTTGTTCTAATGGAAACCCCATTAATTACATAGCAAGCTGTATTTATAGCTTCGGCCCAAAAATACTTGGGTAGGTTATTCTCATTTAGCATAGTTCTTGCCATTTCTTGAAGGGTTCTATTTTTCCTCTCAACAACTCCATTTTGTTTAGGGGTTCTTGGTGCTGAAAAGTTATGGCTTATACCATGATCATGGCAAAATTTTTCAATGTTCTTATTTTTAAACTCTCTTCCTTGGTTAATTCTTAGGTTTGAAACACTGTAACCTTTCTCATTTTGAGGTTTCTTGCATAGAGTTATGAGCAAATCACAAGCTTCATCTTTGTTAGCTAAGAATAGTACCCAATTGTATCTAGAGTAGTCATCAACAATTACGAAAGTATATTGTTTTCCTCCTAAACTTTGAGTTCTAGTAGGTCCAAATAAGTCTAAGTGTATGAGTTCTAGGGGTCCACTAGTTGATATATATTTCTTCTTTTTAAAACTTGTCTTGATTTGTTTTCTTAGTTGGCAAGCATCACAAACTTTATCTTTGATAAACTTAGCATTAGGCAAGCCCTTTACTAAATTCTTTTTAGAAAGCTTGGATATAAGATCCATACTAGCATGTCCTAATCTTCTATGCCAAAGCCAGCTATTTTCACTCATGGCAGCCAAGCAAGTTACATCTTGAGAAATTAGGCTATCAAGGTTTATGCAATACACATTGTTCATTCTATGTGTTGTGAATAGTATTAGACGATCCTTAGGATTTTGTATTGTCTTTCTTAAAGATTATTTCAAATCCTTTTTCACTAAGTTGACTAATACTTAATAGATTATGCTTTAGACCATCCACTAGCAAAACATTATCAATAGTGAGTGAGGAATCTTTACCTATTTTACCAATTCCAATAATTTTGCCTTTTGCATTATCACCGAAGGTTACGTATCCTCCATCTTTTTGAGTGAAAGAAGTGAACTTTGATTTATCCCCCATCATATGTTTTGAACAACCACTGTCCAAGTACCATTTTTCTCTAGATGGAGTAGACCTAAAGCAAGCCTACAAGAAAGGATTTATGTTGTTACTTTTGGAACCCAAACTTTATTAACTCTCTTTAAGTTTTGTCTAGTTTTAGTGTTTATCTTCCATTCATTTTTTACTTTGATGTATTTTTTCTTGAGTGGACAATTAAACATTATATGTCCTTTATTTTTACACATGTAGCAATTAGTATGCTCATAAATGTTTGTCGATGAAGTACTTGCATAGTGTTTAGATTGATTTACAAAATATCCCATAAACAAGTTTTTGTTTCTTTTGTTTGGTGATCTATTGTAACCAATTCCTTCTTTATTATTAGCCATCCTCTGTTGTCCTACCATTTTTTCAAAGTTTTCTTTACCTCTGGTAAAGTTGTAAATAATCTTTTCCTTATCTTGAATTTGGTTTTTAAGGTCAACTATTTCTAGTTCTTTCTTGCCATCATTTTTTAAGTCTTTTTCTTTTTCAACAATTTTTGAGGATTCAAGCTAATTTCTAAGTGATTCATTTTGTTGTTTTAAGATTATGTTCCTTTTTGAGACCTTGATAAACTTATTATGAAGAGAGAATAATTCAGCGTGAAGTTCTTTATAAGAGGGCATACTTTCACATGAATCATTACATGATTCAACGCACGAATCTTCTGAGAAGGAGTAATAAGAGTTTACCTCTTCGTTGTGTGCCATGAAGCACATGTTTGCCACTTCTTATTCGCTGGATTCACTCTCCGATTCACTTGAACTTGTGTCGTCCCATGTTGCTTTCATTGTAGGCTTTTTTTTCTTCTTTTCTTTCTTGAGCTGAGGGCAGTCCGAATTGATGTGTTCGGCTTTTTTACAGTGATAGCAAGTGGGACGTTCATTTTTGCTCTTGTATTCCTTTTTATTATTTTCACCTTTTTCAGTTTTTGACCTTTTGAATTTTCTAGTGAATTTTTTTTTTTATTTTTTTTTGAAGAATTTTCCAAGTCTTCTAGTTATGAAAGCTAATTCTTCATCGTCTAATTCACTGGAGTCATTATCTTCTTCACTTGAAAGTTCTTTCGAGGCTTTTAGAGTTACAGACTTTTTATTTTTATTTTCAGTGTTTCTTTCTTTTATAGCCATAGGGTAGAAGTGATCCTATAAGTTCATCTAATGAGGTTGTTTTAAGGTTTCTACCTTTCGTTATGGCTGTGGCTTTCGGTTCCCAAATAGGTGGAAGGGCTCTTAGAATTTTGCGAATCATCTCATGGGTGGAATATGTTTTTCCCAAGGCACTTAGTGAGTTTATGATATGTGTAAACCTAGTGTACATGCTTGCTATGGTTTCATCGGAATTCATCTAAAAGCTTCGTATTCACTAATCAACATATCAATTCTACTGTCACTAACATCTATTGTGCCTTCGTAAGTTACTTCCAATTTATCCCAAATTTCTTTTGTTGTTTTACATGCCATCACTCTATTGAATTCATTAGCATCAAGTGCACAATAGAGGGCGTTTATTGCACTAGAGTTAACTTGTAGCATTTTGTGATCTATTTCGGTCATCTCTTTGTCTTCCTTAGGTACTTCTTTTCCATCCACTAGTTTGGTGGGGAATAGGTTACCATTTGTGACAACCTTCCATGCCTTCCAATCCATTGTTTGAAGGTAGATTCTTATACGTTGTTTCCAGAAGGTGTAGTTGAGTCCACAAAAAATGGGTGGTCTAGTTGAGCATTGACCCTCACCAAAGGGAGCTACTCCTATTTGTGTCATCTAGATCTTTGTATAGCTTCTTGTTAGGATTTATTATAACGAGGCTCTGATACCAATTGAAAACTAAGGTGTAGTACCAAGAGGGGGGTGAATTGGGTTTAAAAAAAATATTTCTTTTAATACTTTTCAAGAATCCTTAACCTCTTTTTAAATATTTTAATGAATTCTTGACTTCTTGTTGATTTATCCAATACACAACAAATACTCAGGTCTTTATACAATTCTCAAACACAATATTCAATCCACAACCATATGCCAACAAAGTAACTAATCAATCAAATATTCAATCAAGAAAACTTTATAACAATTCTCAGCTTTTGTTAACCACCCTGTGTATATAAATTTGATTTAAGCCCCCTAATAATGAATATGTAGGCCCTGTAGAGAATGCAATTTGCTTTTCAATTGATAATCAAAATAACATCCAATCATTCTTTCCAAAATCAGAATTCAAATAAACCTTCAGTTAATAGGTTTTGGGTTGTTAACCAATCAACGTACTCCTCTATAGTTTCCGCAAAATATTGATTAACCAATGTACTCCCTTTCAGTTTTTGCAAGCCCAAGAACAAATTAAGCTTTGGTTTACTTAATTTCCAATATACGTTGTTTTTATGATTGAAAGAATTACAACATCCACACAATTTAGGAAAACCAGCTAAGGATTATACTATACGTGTTCCTTTCTGGGTGGAACAAAACTGTTACAAATAACCTCTTTTTCAAGAAGAGAAACCTCTCCAAGCGATAGCCCACGCTTGGTCCAGTGATCCAAATCAATCTTGAATCATCAAAGAACTACTAAACAAAAGTAAGAATCCGCATACAAGAACACTCTCAAAACAGAGCAAATTTGCACAAGTTAGAGCACTTAATATACTTCAAAGCAAATACTATATAGAAAATACAAAGCTCAAGATTTAGATGTCACCAAAGGTTCTTTCTTATAGATAGAGACAACTTAGTTACAAATCAGAACCAAGACTCTTAATCAACCAACAATTTCGTAGAGTTCTCCTAACAATAGTGGAAGCATGTGTGGATTTAGGAGAGTATGAACGTAGAATGCTTTGTATTGCTTGAGCGTTTATTTTCATTAAGCAAGGGAGGTATTTATAGACTCTTTTGTGGAAGAGTTTCCTTATTTACCAAGTTAACTTGGAGTGTTTTGTCAATTTCACAAAAGATTTGAAATCATAGAATTAATTTTGAAAAACTTCTCTTTTAGTTTGAATTTCAAAATCTCCATGGAGTCAGTCGGCTGACTCACTCAACTGGATCAAATTTTGTGCAAGTCAATCGGCTGGACAATCGGTTGGACAGGCGGCTGACAGCGTTCTGTCTGTCCAAGAATTATTTCAATAAATAGTCAGTCGGCTGACTGAACACAGTTCAAAAATAGTCAGTCGGCTGGACATACTAGGGTGTCAGTCGGCTGACTAATCCTAGTTCAAATTGTCAGTTGGCTAGGCAGATTTTTCATTCTTTATGTTTGTCAGTTGGCTAGTTGAACTTAGTTGAAACTTGGTCAGTCGGTTGGATAGACCATTCTTTTTCAAATATTTTCATTTTTGATTTTTAAACTTTAGTTTATTTTGTAAAACTCAAATACAACTTCTTCAAAATCATTTTCAAGAGTTTGTTTAAGAGACGGTCTCTAAATCTTTTGATCCTAAAGAGCTTCATATATCTAAATAGTATTGGATTGAAGTACTTACAAATATCTTTCTAAGCATAAACTCATTTAGCTTTAAGTCTTCAAGTCTCTTGAGGTTCAAATTTACTTCAAGTCCCGTTTACCCTTTAAGCTCTTCATTTGTCTTTTATTGCTTCACTATTCTGAGAGGCTTTCACTTGATTGACTTTGATTTCCAGCATACTTCCATGATCATGAGTGTTTTTTTTTAACTTAATCCTGAAATAAAGTCACTTAACACCACATGTTAAAATATCCTTCATTTGTTATCATCAAAACAAGATCGAAAAGCTTAGTTAGGCCAACAGGGATCAGGTGTTTGCTACCAGTGTGGTAGACCAAGGCATATGTGCATGAGTGCGGCATGTCGGGGAGCAATGCACCCTTACAGCAGCTGTATCAGGGAGGTGCTCAGGCACCACGTGGCGGATACCAAAGGGGTACAACCCAGGCTAGGGTGTATTCCCTAACTCTCGGCGATGCAGAGAATATAGGAGACGTGGTGATAGGTAATATTTATATGCTTTCAAATAAAGCTGTGGTATTATTTGATTCAGGAGCAACACATTCCTTTATTTCCTAGAGATTTGTTAAATTATGTGGGTTAGAGGCACATCTATTAGATTCAGAATTAACAGTGACTACACCGTCAAGGTCAGTAGCCGTATGTAGTAGGGTGATTCGGGATTTCCCAATAGAGATTTAGGGGAGAGTATTACTAGTCAGTTTAATTGTTTGATATGCACAACTTCGATATCATTCTGGGGATGGACTGGCTAGCACCTAGTTATGCCAGCATTGATTGTTGCAGAAGAGAGGTAGCATTCAGGCCTCCCGGGGAGCAAGAATTCAAGTTTGTAGGGTCGTGTGTGCATTTTGCACTACGTATCCTTTCAGTTATTCAGGCTAGGAGGTTACTTCTAGAGGGATGCCAGGGGTACCTGGCGTTTTTGAAAGAAACTTCGAGAGAAGGACTTAAGTTGGAGGATATTTTCATAGTAAGTGAGTTTCCATATGTGTTTCTAGAGGACTTACTGGGATTGCCTCCTGATCGTGAGGTGGAGTTCGCTATAGAGTTGACTCCAAGCATGACACCAATTTCGAAAGCTCCATATCGTATGGTTCCGGTAGAACTGAGGGAATTGAAGGAGCAGCTATAGGAGCTACTAGATAAGGGTTACATCCGACAGAGTGTTTCACCCAAGGGAGCATCAGTGATGTTTGTGAAGAAGAAGGATGGGTTGATAAGGATGTGCATCGACTATAGAGAGATTAATAAGGTTATAGTGAAGAATAAATACCCATTACGCAGAATTGATGATTTGTTTGACCAGCTATAGGGCAAACATGTTTTCTCTAAGATCGATCTACGATCCGAGTATCATCAGCTGAAGGTGAAATCGGTGGATGTACCAAAGACAGCATTCTGGACTAGGTATGACCACTATGAATTTCTAGTTATGCCTTTTAGATTGACCAATGCTCCTGCAGCATTTATGGACTTGATGAACAGGGTGTTCCACGAGTACCTGGATCAATTATTGGTCATTTTTATTGACGACATCCTGGTTTACTCGAGGAGTCCTGGGAAGCATGTAGTTCATTTGAGGTTGGTACTTCGAATGCTCAGGGAGAAGAAGCTATTTGCAAAATTTAAGAAATGCAAGTTCTAGTTAGAGCAAGTGGCATTCCTGGGATATGTAGTGTCCAGGGAAGGGGTATTAGTGGATCTGAGTAAGATAGAAGCGGTAGTGGATGGGACAATACCGAAGAATGTTCAGGAGGTTAGGAGTTTTCTAGGTCTTGTAGGATACTACTGATGGTTCGTAGCAGGGTTCTCCAAACTATCAGGTCCATTCTCATGACACACATGGAAGAATGTAAAGTTTAAATGGACCAATAAGTGCAAACAGAGTTTTTAGGAACTGAAGCAGCGACTGGTTACTACTCTAATTCTGATCATTTCATCAGAGGATGGTGAATTTTTTTATCTATAGTGATGCCTCTAAAAAGGGTCTCGGGTGTGTTCTAATGCAATAGAGAAAGGTAATTGCTTACGCTTCTCGTCAACTCAAGGAGTATGAGAAGAACTACCCGACACACGATATGGAATTAGCAGCTGTATTGTATGCATTGAAGATCTGGAGGCACTACCTGTACGGTGAAAGGTATGAGATTTTTGCCGATAATAAAAGTCTTAAGTGCTTTTTCACCCAGAAGGAGCTGAACATGAGGCATAGGAGATGGTTGGGACTAATAAAGGACTACGATTGTATCATTAGTTACCATCCAGGAAATGCTAATGTGGTAGCTGATGCTCTGAGTTAGAAGTCAGTGGATGCGTCAATCTCAGCAATGGGTGTTTAGCATCAAATCAGTATGAACTTGGAAAGGTTAGGCATAGAGTTAGTGGAAGGAAATCACCAGGTGTTCATTTCTAGCTTGGTGGTACAGCCGACCTTACGGGATAAGATCAGAACAGCTCAGACAAAAGATACAGAGCTAGTAGAGGTTATGGAGGGCGTTCAAGATGGGTTTAAACTGGATTTCAAGATCTCTGATAATGGGGTATTGAGATTCCACATCAGGATCTGTGTACCAAATGACGCTGATATTAAGCGAGTCATTCTAGAGGAGGCACATTGTTTACTCTACATAGTATATCCAGGGAGTATGAAGATGTACAAGGATCTGTGAGAATCTTTCTAGTGGTCTAACATGAAAAGAGAAATCGCCCATTTCGTAGAGCAGTGCTTGACATGCCAGCAAGTGAAGGCCGAGCACCAGAGGCCAGCGGGACCGTTGCAACCACTTCTTATTCCTCAGTGGAAGTGGAAGCAAATTTCCATGGATTTTGTCATGGGATCACCATCAACACTTTGCGGACAGAATACGATTTGGGTAGTGGTTGATAGATTAACAAAGACTGCCCATATCATCCCGGTTAAAGTCAGTTATTCCATGGATAAGCCGGTAGAACTTTATGTTCAAGAGATAGTGAGGTTGCATGGGGTGCCGGTGTCGATTGTCTTAGATAGAGATCCACGGTTTACTTCTTGGTTCTAGAAGAGTCTTTAGAAAGCATTGGGATCTCAACTTACGTTCAGTACTGTGTTTCACCCACAGACCGATGTCAGTCAGAGAGGACCATCCAAATTCTAAAGGATATGCTGTGGGCATGTGTGTTGGATTTCGGAGGCAGTTGGATCAGATATCTACTGTTGGTTGAGTTCGTTTACAATAGTAGTTACCAGGCCAATATCGGGATAGCACCGTATGAGGCACTATATGATCAAAAGTGTCGATCTTCGTTGTACTGGAATGAGGTTGGTGAGAGACAGATTTTGGGGCCAGAGTTGGTCTAGTAGACTGCAGAGAAGGTCAAGCTCATCAGGGAACAAATTAAAGCAACTCAGAGTCGGCAGAAGAGCGATGGAAGTTAGAGTTCGAGGTGGGTGATGCTATATTTTTTAGGATTGCTCTAATGAAAGGAGTGATGAGGTTTGGTAGAAAGGGCAAGCTGAGCCTTAGGAACATCAGACCGTTCAAAATTTTGGAGAGAGTTGGTCCGGTGGCGTACAGGATAACATTACCTCTGGTACTATCTAGGATGCATGAGGTGTTCCATATATCTATGCTTAGGAAGTATGTTCTAGATCCTTTGCATGTGATCAGTTACGAGTCTTTGGACCTCGAGGACATGTTAGCATACAAGGAGATACTAGTTCAAATTCTAGATTGTAGGGAGTAGGATCTACATACGAAGAGAATTCCGTTAGTAAAGGTACTGTGGCGTAATCATGCCATGGAGGAAGCTTCATGGGAGTTAGAGTCAGAGATACATTAGAAGTATCCTCATCTTTTCAGAGACGCTCAGAGCTAGTTAGGTAAATAGATCAGTTGGTAAGTGGTTTTTATGTATGTCTAGTGGTTAGAGTAGGCTTGGTTATGATTTACTGTATGTTTGGTCTTCGGGAGAGTTTAACTTGGATATTGTAATCTCCTGAGACATTATGTGTAACCATGATATTCCTCCGCCATAAGTTAGGGCAAGTAATAAATTTAGGACGGGGCTGCTATGTGGGTGGTCACCGGCTTTTCCTAGAGTCAGAGCAGTGTTAGTTTAGATGTTGTGATAGAAAACAATTAGCAAATTACGAGGAGAAAATTTTTTTAAGGAGGGGAGATTGTAGAGACTCGAACCTGAAAAATTAAATAAGAAAAGGAAAAAGGGGATTTTAGCAGGCTTCATTGACGAAGTTCATGTTCTCATCGACGAAGGCCCTTATGTGGTTCATCACTGAAACTCAGAGCATCGTCGACAAAGAGATCCAATACGACAAAAAATATTTGGCTTAGGGTTCGTTGACAAAGCCCTTCTTTCATCGATGAATGAGCTTCTGTAGTTTGTCGATGAAGGTGCCATTTTGTCGACGAAGCTGACCATGTAGAGACTCGAAGAATTATAGTAATTAAACAATAAAAGAATGAGATAAAAAGGAATTTTCTTAAAGGATTTCAGTAGGGTCTCATCGACGAGTGAAAAGTGCTCGTCGACGAGCAGGATTCTTGGGCTCATCGACAGGGACTTGCGTCTCGTCAACGAGAAGTTACCGAGAGGACTATTTTAGACTCTGAATGCAAAGACCCAAAGAATTATGGTATTTAAATAATAAAATAATGAGAAAAAGGAAATTGTAAAAGGATTCACAGCAGGTCCTCATCGACGAATGTGAAGCATTCGTCGACGAAGTGGCTTATTGGGATCATCGACAGGGACATATGTCTCGTCAACGAGAAGTTACCGAAGGGCTCTTTTTTAACTCTGAATTTCATCGATGAGGAATAAGCATTCGTCAACGAACTCCCTTCATGTCCTCGTTGACGAAGTGACATGTCTCGTCAACAAGGGTAGGTGTATAAATAGTCCTAAACTCAGATTTTAGCGGAGATTATTCAAGAAAATCAAATTTTCTCTCTCCTCTTCGGTTTTCCTCCCTTTTCTCTAAGATTTTGGGTCCATTTTTTGTCGGATCGACAATCCAAAGCTACCACGCTTGTGATGACCCGAAGAATAATGGTAATTAAATAATAATAATAAAATAGGGAGAAAATGAAATAAAAAGGGGGCTGCAATAGTACACGCATTGAAGATTTGGAGGCATTATCTATATGGCGAGCGGTGTGAGATCTTTTCCAACCACAAGGGTTTAAAGTAATTTTTTCACTCAGAAGGAATTGAATATGAGACAGATAAGGTGGTTGGAGCTTATTAAGGACTTTGATTGTACTATCAGTTACCACCCAGGGAAAGCAAACGTAGTAGCTGATACATTGAGCACGAAGTCTAGGGAATTAGTGTTGGCAGCTATAGAGATCTAGTATCCGATCATGATGGATCAGGAGAGACTCGGCATCGAATTAGTTGAAAGTGATCCTCAGGTATGTATCGCCAGTTTAGTAGTGCAACCTACTCTATAAGAGAGAATTAAAGTTGCTTAGAAGGAAGACACAAAATTAGTAGAGGTGATGGACAGAGTATAGGGTGGTCAGGGGGAGGAATTCAGTATTGCAGACGATGGAACTTTGTGATTCCATTCCAGATTATGCGTTCCTGTCGATACTCAAATCAGGAAGACTATTTTAGAGGAGGCCTACAGATCTTTGTATACAATTCATCCCGGCAATACAAAGATGTATAGGGATCTACGAGAGTCGTACTGGTGGAGTGGTATGAAGAAAGAGATTGCTGAGTATGTACCCCAATGTTTGACGTGCCAGCAGGTAAAAGCTGAGCACTAGAGGCCGACAGGGCAGTTTAGTCGTTATTTATCCCAAAGTGGAAGTGGGATCATATATCTATGGATTTTGTGTCAGGGCTGTCGACAGCGTTACATGGTCAGAATGCCATTTGGGTGATTGTTGATCGTTTGACCAAGACTGCCCACTTTTTACCTATCAAGATTAGCTATTCCTTCAGCCGTTTGGTGGATATTTACATTCAGGAGATAGTCCGTTCTCACGGAGTGCCTGTGTCCATAGCGTTAGATCGAGACCCTCGTTTCATGTCACGGTTCTGGAGAAGCTTGCAGGAAGCTTTAGGGTCTCAGCTACTATTTAGCACGACATTCCATCCACAGTCAGATGGGCAGGTTGAGAGGATGACACAGATACTAGAAGATTTGCTTCGGGCATGCGTATTAGATTTTAGGGGTAGTTGGACTTAATTCATGCCACTGGTAGAATTTGTGTATAATAACAGTTATCAGACCAGTATTGGCATGACACCGTTTGAAGCATTGTACCATAGGAGATGTTGTTCTCCTTTATTTTGAGATGAAGTGGGTGAACAGCGAGTTGTGAGACCAGAGCTTGTTCAGAAAGCGTGTGATAAGGTTCGGCTTATCAGAGATAGAATCAATGCAGCTCAGTGCCGACAGAAGAGTTATGATGATAACCTCCATAGGGAATTGGAATTTGATGTTGGGGAATATGTATTTCTGAAGATAGCTTCGTTGAAAGGGGTTATGAGGTTTCGGGAAAAAGGGTAAACTTAGCCCTAGGTTTATTGGCCCATTTGAGATTCTAGATAAAGTGGGGCCGGTTGCCTACAGGCTAGCTTTGCCACCTTTGTTGTCCAGGATCCACAACGTATTCCACGTTGCCATGTTGAGGAAGTACATCCCAGACCCTTCTCATATTATCAACTATGGTGAATTAGAGTTCAGTAATTCACTAGTGTATGAGGAGGTACCAGTATAGATTCTAGATAAGAAAGTACAGGAGTTACGTAACAAGAAGATTCCTCTTGTAAAAGTTTTGTGGAGGAATCACACAGTTGAAGAGGCTTCTTGGGAGTCCAAGGGGCAGATGAAGCATAAGTACCCACACTTATTCCAAGAAGTTTAACTAGGGCAAAATGTAAGTAGTTAGGTAATGTTTCTTTTGCAGGTACATGTAATAGTTTAATTAGTAAGTGGTATTTAGTTTTGGGGGAATTTTTTTTCTTTTTTGTATTCAATCTCTTAGGACTTGGAATGTAACCACGGTATTCCTCCGCCATAAGTGAGGGTAAGTAATAAAATAAGTAGACTGTTTTTCTTAAAGGGATGATGAGTCATACGAGTAGCAAATTTTGAGGACAAAATTTTATAAGGAGGGGTGAATGTGATGACCCAAAGAATAATGTTAATTAAATAATAATAATAAAATAGGGAGAAAATGAAATAAAAAGGGGGCTCAGAAGCGTTCGTTGGCGACGCAACATATTGGGCTCGTCGACGAGGGTGCTCTTCGTCGATGAGAAAATATTGAGATGGGGTTGGGTGATTCTTAATTTCATTGACGAGGGGAGATTTCTTCGACAAGTTGTCTTCATGGCCTCGTCGACGAGGTGACATGGCTCGTCGACGAAGGCCAGTGTATAAATGGGTAAAAACCTCATTTTTGGCTAGAATTTCAGCGTAGAAACTTCTCTCTTTCTCTCTCTAAAACGTTCCCCTCCCCTTCTCTCTTCGATCCTGGCTCCATTTCTCTTGAGACTACCACGATGCTCCTGGGGAAGTTCTCTGCAAGTCTTCCAGAGTGGATCATGGGTGGGGCTGGTTTGAATTTCATCCCAAATTCAGGGTAAGACTTTCTACTCAATATTTGACTTCTTGATAGTTGTAGAAAGCATAGCACGCATAGAAATACTGAAGTTTAGTTCTAAAGAATGTCATTTTCAGGGTGTTGATTGGGGAACCCTATTGGTGCAAGACCTATTTTCTTAGGGGACTTTTCAGGAATCAGGTAAGGGGATAAACTAAGCTAGATTTTTTATGAAAGTATAAGTATAATTTTAGAATTTAATTTCAGAGAAATGTATGTATGTAAATAAGTATTATGTTGGAAAATACTGCTGAAATTGATGAGATATTATGAATATATGAAAAACCCATTTCGTGTGGCATGAGTAGATTTTATGATGAATTACTATTTTCTGAGAATATGATAATGATATGAAATTGTTTTAAATAACAAAAAACTGGCATACGTGCCGAGATTTTTATATGTTTTGCCGGCATACGGGTCGAGCTATTGATATGATTTGCCAGCATATGGGCTGAGCTATGGATATGATTTGTCGGCGTACGGACCGAGCTATTGATATGATTTGCCGGCGTATAGGCTGAGCTATGGATATGATTTGTCAGCGTACGGGCCGAGCTATTGATATGATTTGTCAGCGTACAGGCCGAACTATGGATATGATTTGCCGGCGTACGGGCTAAGCTATAGATATGATTTATCGGCATATGGGCTGAGCTATGGTAAAATATGAAATGCCGGTGTCGCGACGTCCCGGGAGCGCGTGTGCCCCGGGCGGCGAAATCAAAAATCAATTTAATGTTTTCAGGAAAAATATGGTGTAGGTGTCGGAGTCGCCACTAACCTTTAGTGCGGTTAGAACACATGATTACTACCCCGTTAGGGGTAGAATCGGTCTACATTACCAGAATTGGGGTCGGGAGTTCGGTTACGCGAGGGGAAGGTACGAGCACCCCCTACGCGCCCGTTCTTACGAACGGTACCTAATTAATTTGAAATTATCCCTAAGTTAATCTAATAATTCTTTAAATTACTCCTTTTTATGAATTTATAAATACATGTAAAAAATAAATAAATAAATAAATATATACATATATATATTCCCTCAGAGCTTAGGGTACGTGGTGCCCAAAGGCTCATACCCCTGCAATAAAATCATAGGGATTATGAGTAAGAAAATATACTCCCAAAATTTTGAAATTGTATATAGAATTTTTATAGGAAAATACTTAGTATGGGAGGTTTTAATATATATTAACAAGATAATAAACTAATAAATTAAATTACTATAATATATGCAATAATAATAAGGATACATATATGCTATATATACTATATAGTAATAAATTGATTATAGCACCTAATAACTTATCCTAATAATGAACCAACCTAATAGATAGTAATAATACACATATCATCATAATAATAACAATATAACTCATATCATAATAATACTAAACTTAGGATAATAATAATAATGATACTATATTATACGTAATAATAATAACGATAATATTAATAATGACAATAATATACTACCATATAATAAGATAATGACATCCTATAAATACAATAATAACAACCCGGAAATAATCAAAACCTTAAAGTTAATATTCAACATATACACATATGGAAACAATTAATACCTATGGAAACAATTTGGACCCTAGAATAAATGTACAAAATACAATAATAAATATGGAAATAACTGAAATTATGGAAACAAATTGACCTAAAAATTAGCATGTTAATAAACAATAATATATATTTAAAACAATTAATAAAATTAAGGCAACAAATCAAACCTAAATAATATATAATAATAATCAAAAACCCTAAATCAATATGACTGCCCTAATATACAATATCAATATTACAATAATGATCACCCAAAATATACAATATCAATATGACAATGATGAAAACCATAGAATAACTATATAATAAGATCAACTAAATATTAACATGATAATTACAACAATAATAAACAATAATATCACAGGAATACATAATAGACAATAATATTACGTAAAAATATATACATGCAAATTAGATATACAATTTGAATATTATGGAACTACAATAATAATATGAAAATATGTAAGCTCATATGCAATAGAATGTGCAAGAATATGCAAATAATAATATAAGACAATCACAATAATAATACAAATATACAAATTATACAAAAAAATGTGCATTCAAAATAATATAAATATACAAATAAACATATAAGGCAATAACAATAATATATATGCACATTAGATAATAACTAATAAATGACAACAATAATAATAGTACTCCACTAATATAATAATAATAATAATAATAAGAACATACCAACAATATATATAATAATAATACTAATAATAATAAGTCAACAATATAATAATATTACTTAATAATAATACAAACAAAGTAATACTAATACAAACAAAATAATACTAATACAAGTAAAATCAATATAATAATGTTAATACAATTAATATACTGGCAATAATAATATTCAAGCAATTTACTAATAATGATATATAAATAATAATAATAATAATAATATTACTAATAATAATATACAAATAATAATAACAATATGATCAACATATAAAAAAAAAAAAACCTTTAATAACAATTTTAATATATATAACAAGTATAAAATAAAGAAAAATTTAAACATTAAAATATAAAGTGTGTGTGTGCGCTCACTGTGTGTGTGCGTGTACAGGAAAACTTACAGTGGGGGGGGGGGGTACCGCAGGACTGAGAAGATGCCGGAGACGGCGATGGTGGCTGGAGACTCGTGGGAAAGCGGCGGCGACTATGAGTGGCCGGAGAAGTGGCGGTTCATGCAGCAGCAGCAGGAATACGCCGGAGCTGGTATTATTGGGTGAGCTTGACAGTGGCCAGCCAGAGCAGAGGGTAATAGTGGCCGTCACTGAGTCGCCGAAGGACTCTGGTTCGTGGGTTGTGCGGGTGGCTTGAGAAGGTTGCAGAGGGCTGCTGATGGAGTTCTCAGCTGTAGTGGCCGGAGACAGCCGCGGCTGTGTTGGCGACGACCACAGCTAGGGACAGGTGGCCGCAGCAGCGGCGACTTCTTGCTGGTTCGTCAGGTGAGTGGAGAAGGAGAGTGATGGAGAGGGAGAATGATAGAGGGGGTCCTGCGTCTGAGCTTGGAGGATGGTGGTGGTCGTGGATCTCGTGGCCGAGGATGATGTGGAAGGAGTTGCCGTGGCCAAGAGGAGGATGAGCAGCGAAGGAGGATTGAGGCGGCGACAGTGGCGACTGTGGTGGCGTGAGGCTATGACTGGTTCAGTGAGGAACCAGGGGAGAGCGGAGAGGATGGATGGCCGGGTTTTTTTTGTTTTTTTCTTGGTCTCCGGTTGCCGGCTGTGTCCAGCCTTGTGCAGCGCCCCCCCTTCTTATAAAAATAATTTTGAAAAAACCCTAAAAACATTTCCTTTTTTGGTTTATGGTATTTTTCTTTTTTTTGGAAATAATATATACTACTATTATAGAAATAAGGAAATAATAATAATAATAATAATAATAATAATAATAATAATAATAATAATAGTAATAGTAATAACAAAGATAAATAAATAAATAAAATAATAATAATAATAGTAATAAATAAAGGTAAAAATACTAATAATAATAATAATTAAAAATAATGTCAATAATATTGAAAATAATAAATAATAATAATAATAATAATAAACAATATAAATAGAAATAAAAATAAAAGTAATAATAATAATACTAATGAAAAATAATAATAATAATAAAGAAAATAATAATAATAATAATAATAATAATAATAATAATAATAATAATAATAATAATAATAAGATTAGTGAAAAATAATAATAATAATAATAATAAGAATAAATAAAATAATAATAATAATAATAATAATAATAATAATAATAATAAAATGACAATAATAATAATAATAGTAATACATATATTGGGCCTGGGTAAAAATGGGGTGTCTACAGCCGGCATACGAGCCGATGATTTTTATGATATATATAAATATGCAAAATGATGTGATGATAATGATTTGGAAATTATTAGTATGAAATATCCATGTATCACAGCTTGATTGTATGCTATATGTTATTAGAACCTGGTTGACTTGATCTAGGCTAGCACTTGTATGGTACCGATGCTATGTGTTCATGATTCATCATGATATTTGTGTTAACGCTACTATACGGAGTAGTGTGAGGACGGATGGTCGATGTGGTTTTAAGAAATGTGAGTGCCCCTGGTGTACTGACCAGGTCTGGCAGACCTATTGGACTTATAGACTGTACTTTTGACTTGACAGTGGTCAACCAACCATTGTCAGGTCCTGCCTTCGGGCCACACAACCTAGTCATGTGGGGGTAATACATGACAGCAACCAGCTAACCTACCAGGGATTGTTTTTGTATTATATTATATGAGATGAATTATGTTTATGAAAATCCTGTATGTTCTGTCATGATATGAGAATATATGTTTCCCCAATATGATACAGATGGTTATACTGATATGTTTATGTATGATTATATATAGAACACGGAAATATTCATGTTGCCACACACTAGTGTTAGTTTATTTCCCTTACTGAGAGGTGTCTCACCCCAAAATTTCATAAACATTTCAGGAGCCCCAGATAAAAAAGTGGATAAAGCTCCGCTGAGATAGTTATGGCAGATTTGCCCTCTCTAGAGGGTATGTATTTTGTGATAGGGTCAGATGGATTTTTGTGGGAAATGACCCTAAAACTCTTTTGGGTGGTTTTTATGTGTAAATACAGTGGACATAGTAACTTTGGTATTGTGATGGATGGTGTTGTATATGGTATTATGAGTTAATTATGATTTTATGTTTCTTGCTGCTTAAGCTTCCGCATTGTGTTACAGTTATATCCCTGTACCCACGGGTTCAGGTGGATTATGATCTGCTGAGTTTTGTGATATTGGTTTAATTATACTATGATATGAAAAAAAAATGTGGAAATTAAGCAGTTTGTTACAACGCTACTCCTGGGGAAGTTCTCTTCAAGTCTGCTGGAGTAGATCGTTGGTGGGGCTAACTTGGACTCCATTCCAAGTTCAAGGTAAGGCTTTATGTTGAGTATTAAGCTTTCCTACAGTTGTAGAAAACGTAGCATTTGAAGAAATACTGAAGTTATGTTTAGGGCGATGTTGTTTGTAGGGTGTTGAGCTGAGAACCTCGCGGGTGCAAGACTAGTCATTTTAGGGGTTTTTCAGTAGTCAAGTAAGGGGATAAACTAAGTTAGGATTTCATGAAAATGTATTTACTATTTTATAGCATTTAATTTCGGAAAAATATGTATATTGTAGAATTATGTTGGAAATAATGCTGTTGATTAGAAATGTGATTATTACCTCTTCTATGTGGCATGAGTAATATTTACCATGGATATTATGATGATGAAATATTATGTTTACAAAATTAGTATGTTTTTACCGCTTTCAGAAAAATGTTAAAATGATACAGGGATTTTTCAAACAAAGGAATTTATATGATATGTTGGTGTAAGGGCCGAGGATTTTATGTGATATGTCGGCATAAGGGTCGAGATTTTATATGAAATACTGGCGTAAGAGCCGAAGGTTTTTATGATATGCTATACTGGCATAAGGGCCGTGATTTACAAGATATAAAATACCGGCGTAAGGGCCGTAAATTTTTTATGATATGTTATGCAAAGTTTTAAGAAGATATTAACATGACATATATTATAATGAAATAGCCATGTATCATTATTTGGAAATATATTATATGTTATCAGAACCTGGTTGGCTTGGTTTAGGCTTTCACAAAGTACATTACCATAGCTATATGATCACAATCATGTTTATGTTAGTTGAAAAGCAAGGTGTAGTCCTAAGAGAGGGGAGGGGGGTGAATTGGACTTTTAAAAATTTTCTCTTAATTCCTTTTAAAACTTCCTTGTATTTCTTTTAACCAATTCTTGACTTGTTTGTTTAATTTACCAATCACACAAGAGCTTAGTTCTTTTAATCCACAACACTATTGTTTAAACAAACAAGTAATCAATTAATCAACCAAACCAATTATCCAATCAAACACAAAATTCAAACCAAGATATATGAGATACAATATTTCATCTTTGGTTTGTTTGCAGCCCTATTGTTAATGCAATCCCTTTGATAATGAATTAGCTTTATCAAAAATGATTTTCTATCAAAACATTCACACTCTTCCCAAAATTCAGAATTCAAATAAACTCTTAGTTAATTTATCTTTGGGATGTTAATTAAGTAACGTACTCCCGTATGGTTTCTGCAAAATATGGTTTAACCAACATACTCCCTTTCAGTTTTCGCACCCCAAATCAAATTTAGACTTTAAGTTTACTTAATTTCCAAATATACGTAGTATATATGATTACCAATTAAACCATCCACGTAATTTAAATGTGCTGAAAAATAAAGAGCAAGGGAAAGAGAGAGTGAGACTGAGATTTTTGCGAGGTTCGGCTTATACCCAGCCTACGTACTTGCCTTTGGAAAACAACCAAAGATTACTAAAACCAGTTCCTTTGCTAGGTGGAACAACACCGATTACAACACTCATTTGTTAAGGCTAGAATCCGCCTTCTCCAAACGATGTACCCTCATTCGGTCACTCCTTCAATTAGGCTAGAGCTCGCCTCTCTAAGCAATATCCCCTTGCTTAGCTAATGATCCAAACAATCTTTGGAATCGTCAATCTACAACATACAAATCAAATAGATGTACAAAGAATGCTCTTACAAAAAGCTGATTAGTACACTTTGAAAAACTAATATACTTAAATTCAAAAATACCAAAAGAATGAAGTAAGAAGCTCAATGTAAATATCACCGATTTAATTCTTTTTGATGAGGATCAAGAAATTAAATCATATGCTTTAGAGAAGATGTAAAAATCTCAGAGTTTTCTCAAGAAATTTGGAGCAATTCAGAGCTTAGAGCAGATAGCAAGATGGCTTTGTGTGAAAGAGATTTTGAAAGAATGTTCAATGCTTGGTTGGTTTGATTTTCATAAACCATGTATATATAGGATTTAAAAACATTCACATTCATGCTTCCCAAGTTTACTTGGAGTGCCCCCCAAGTTTCTAAAAAGATTAGGGTGCAAGTCAATTAAATTTGAAATAAGAAGTTTGAAAAATCTGCCCGTTGCCATACTTCGATTACTTGAAGTGGGTTCAAGAGCCTAAAGATATAGGGTCAGGCGCTTGAAGACACACTTCCCGTTTTAAATTGATTCAGCAAAATCTTTGATCGCCTGAGGTTTCCACCTCGGTCGCCTGAAGTTTCCACCTCGGTCGCCTGAAGTTGTCTTTCTCTGATTTTTCTTTCCTTTTTCAAAAATATTTGACTTCCTTGCTTTCTTGCTTTTGAAAAATATTTTCTGAGGTTTTTAAAATAAAGTCTTAAAGTTCATATCAATCCCCTAATGAGCTTCTTTTCATTCACAATGATATTTTTACCTTTGAAGTACTTACATGAAGATTTCCTAATAAATTTAAACTCTTATTGTTCTTTGAAAACTTCATGGTTATCTTTGAGCTTTGAGTTCATTCCATTTTTAGCTGTCTTTGAGCTTCCTGTTTTGATCACTTCATGACGCATCATACACCTTTGAGCTTGTTGGTGATCTTTTGAAACTTTGTTGATTTTGGCTTTTTAAGATTCTTGAAAACATCATTACTTGAACACACAATGATATTAAACCTTTCCTTCATTTGTTACCATCAAAACAAGAGGTGAACACCTTGTTAAGCTAACAATCTCCCCCTTTTTGCTGATGACAAATAAGGAGTAAAAATTTTGAAATACTTGTAGAACCCTCCACCTTACAATAAGCATTGATTTAAGTAATGTTTTATAAAGTAATCCAAAACTCAACAAGGTATTTGCAAATCCTTATAATATTTCACAATATTGTATATTTACCAATATGTTTATCAAGGCATTTGCATAGCTCATTTATATAGTCAACATTCATATTGCATTTTTCAACATTCAGCTACATGCATATTGCATTTTTCAACATTCAGCTCAGTATTTCTCTAAACCATTTCATATATTCAATTTAGCATTTTTTTTTTTCAATATTTAGCTCAACATTTCTCTAAACCATTTCAAAGATTCAGTTCAACATTTTATATAGTCAACATATAGCATTTTCAACATTCAGCTTAAATATTCAATTTTAGCTCAAATATTCATCATTTCCACTCAAATATTCATAACATATTTTTGCACTCTAAACCATCTCTCCCCCTTTGACATCATACAAAAACGGATACAAAATTTTAATACAAAGAGCAAAGAACCATATAGATATGCATCAAGATAAAAAAAATCATAAGTAGTACAAACCAAAACACATCACTAAGATGTGACCTACAACAATACAATGCATCACAAAAAGAGTTGTTTTTAAGTTTACATTTTAAAAGCTAAGAAAACTTAATCATCATGTCCTTCATCAACATCAGAGGCATCATTATCTTCTTCCTCTTCTTCTCCATCTTCATTCTCATCATCACCATCACCTTTAGTCTCTTCATTACCAGCATCAGCTTTTTCTTCTTCATCTCCTTCCTTATCTTCTTCAGATGCTTTTTCTGATGAGTATCGCTACGGGGTATGGAGTTAGTGTCCATAGGATCACCTGTGAGGAACTACCTCGTATCTGCTCAATGCGCATAAGACGCTGATCTAAGGAAGAGTAGTTATCCTGTAGAGATTTAAAACCATTGCGCATATCTCAGCTGAAGGATGTGAATTCATTATAGAACGGCATGAACCAAGAAAGAGCTTCGGTTGCTGATCCTTGCACCTGAGCTTGAGGTGGAGGAGGAGGTGTAGTTGTCGCTCTTCGTTGACCAACTCTTTTGGAACACCAATTTTGATCCCGTTTTTCATACCCTATTTGTTCGAGGGTAGTTGAGGTAAAGAGTTCATACCTAGTCCTATTGATGAATAAGTCTGTTGGTGAGGCAATATTTAGTTTTGAAAAAATAAGATTGAGAGCTCCACCGTAAGGAAGAATATTCGAGATGTATCAAGCTTAGCCCATATATATTTTATAATAAGGCTGGCTAAGTCAAGTTTCTTCTCCTTTAACAAACACCACATAATGAAACAATCGGTATAGGAAATATGGTTATAGGATCCAGCTTGTGGTAGAATGTTATTGGTGATAATCTTTTGAAGGATTTGAGCTTTTAGGTTTGTTGACTCTACGAGTCCAATACGTTTTTGATAATGACAAATCACTTGGTATTTGATCTGTGCATGGAGTTTGTGAACAGGAACTACAGGAACTATATTCAGCATGCATGGAAAGATATCGGGTGATGGAAGCCTTCAAGTAAAGCTAACAAATCTTGGCAAGATCCACGGAACTCAAAGAGTACGAGAATCAAAATGCAAGCGGCAAAGTTCAAGAACATCTTGGGAATGGGTATTTAGAACTCATGTACGTACATTGTCATATGATTTAATTTGAGGCTCAACATAACTTAGAATGATTTTAGGATTCATGCATTTCATGTACATCATTAGTGAATTTTCATGGACTTAGAATTTTTTTTAAATCATGGAAAATATGTTTTATAAAAGACCCAAGAAAAGAAGTAAAGCAGAATTTAAAACTAGAGAAGAAAGATTGGGAAAAAGGGGACTTCAATAGCCTGAACTTCACCTCAGTCACCTAAGGAATTTCTTCAGGAGCCTGAAGATTAAGTTCGGTAGCCTGAAGAATTAATGGGAATCACAATAAGTTGGCAGAGGCTTTTCGATTGCCTGACCTTGGACCCTTAGGCCCCTGAACCCACTTCAGGAGCCTAAACTTCCCTCTTTAGGCACCTGACCTTGTATTCCAACTTGATTTTTCAAAGGCGTAAGGAACTTCGGTCGCTTGGTCTTTTTACCTCAGGCGCCTTAACTTGCGAGGAACTTAAAAACTTATTTTTTATTAAAAGAACTCGCGAGCTATTTCATTGATCCGACGACTGAGATCAATTCTAAGGGTAAGACACTATATATTCTGAATATATAAATCCTAGAATGAAGCTAAGACACACAATAAGAGAAGAACACATCGTACTGCAAGATTGTAGAGAAACTTGAGCTGATTGTGTGAACTTCATTCTCTTTCATTGTCTTTAGGGAAATCTATTCCGAAAATCAAAGAGCATTCATTCATTCAACTATACTTCAATCCAGTATTGAGGTTTGATCTTTCAAGTTATTATTCTTAAGAACTTCTCATCTCATTATGTGCTTTTGATTATCATTAGAAAAGTTTTGATCTTGAGTGTGCATATTCGTATAAAAATTGATTTTTGAAAAGATCATTACTTGAGAAAGCTTGTTTAACTTGGTTGATTGATTTTTTATTCAAGAGTATATAAATATACATATGTATCATTCATTGAGCTTATTATTGAAAAACCTATTTTGATTAAAAGGTTGATCTTGAAAGTACCTATACATATACATAGTTATTCTAAACAAGATCATTACTTGATTTAAGTTGTGTGGTTGATTGAAAGGTTTGATTCAAGTGTGTGTTTTCTAAAGGAACTATATTTTAGTTATATTAACGCTTGATTAAATATCCTTGGTACTTATAACTATATATTCTATTGAGGGATAATTTTTGAAAAATAATATACTCAGTTTGTGATTGAATACTTGAAAGAAAAACTTTGTGATTTTGATTGATTTAATATTCAAGACAAAGTTTTTGTTAAGAAGTTCTCTTCAAATATATTTGTGCATTTTTGCAAAGTGAACCAAGAACCCTAGTATACTCCAAAACATTTTAAATATATCTTTACTTGGGAGTTTTGGTTAAATAGGGATTTGTGTGTTGAAGCATATCATACATTAAAACGATTGTATCATTTTCATATATTCATGTGCTTCAAGTTATATCATATGTTAATGTATTAGGAAATTGAATTGTACTCACAAGCTTTTGTTAGAAGCATTGTTTTGAGTGTTATTTTTTCAGATTCTATTGTATACACGGTTCGGTGTGTGAACCGGTGTGTGAGGAGAGAGTTGTATCTCTTGTAAGCAACGGAGTAAGAGGGAGCTGTGCCTCTTGTAAGAAGAATATTGTAAGGGAAGCTCCGTCCGAATTTAAGGAGCAGGGATTTAGTGAATCCTTGAGTGGTTGCTCAAGGCGAGGACGTAGGCCAAGTCGGCAGAACCTTGTAAAACTGTGTTTGTCTTTTGTCTTCCCTTTACTTTTTATTTTTCAGCACTGCATTTAAATTGTGTATATTGCATGTATAGGTTGGATAGCCTTACACATACATAATTGAGTAACAAGAAGTTTTTGATAAATATATAAGAAGGGTTTAAGAGGAAAATAAGTGCCAAAGAATTTTTTAAATACCCAATTCATCGCCCCTCTTGGGATTACACCTGATTCAACATGTGGTATCAGAGCGGGTTTAGATAGACTTGATAGTTAATTTGTAAAATGATCACATGGCACACATTGGTGTAACTCCATTCGGTGAGGGACACTTATCCACTAGACCACCCATTTTCTGTGGTGTAAGTTACACCTATTAGAAACGTAGGATGAGCATATATCTACTGAACGTAGATTGGAAGGTTTGGAAAATAGTGACTAAGGGAAACCACATTCCCATGAAAGTAATTGATAAGATTAATGTACCTAAAATTGAAGATGAATATACTGAAGAGGATTGGAAGTCATTTCAAATCAATGCCACTGCCATGAACTTACTTTTCTGTGCATTAGATGTCAATGAATTTAATAGGGTAATGGCATGTAACTCAGCTAAAGAAATTTGGGAAAAACTAGAAGTTACATATGAAGGCACTAAGGAAGTCAAGGATAGTAGGATAGACATGCTCACTAGTGAATATGAAGCATTTAAAATGACGATTGATGAATCCATACAATCCATGTACGCTAGATTCACACACATTATTAACTTTTTAAATGCTCTTGGAAAAACTTACCCTACTTATGAGTTGATCAGGAAAATACTCAGGGGATTACCTCTATTGTGGGAAGCGAAAGCTACGGCAATAGCAGAAGGGAGAAATCTCAAGGAGATGTTGGTGGACGAACTCATTGGATCCCTCATCACCTATGAGCTAGCAATTAACGAGAGGAAAAATGAGCAAAGCAAAGTTAAGAAGGTCACTGCACTTAAGGCATCATCAAGCTATTCAAGTGAAGGAAGCGATTCCAAAACAGATGATGACATGGCCTTGCTAACAAAGAAGTTTGAGAAGTTCTTGAAGAAGAACAAAAATTTTAACAGAAAATTTCGGAACTCTAAATCGGAAAGAGGAGAGCAAAGCATGAAGAAAAAGAAGGAGGATCCACCAACATGCTACAACTGCCGAGAAGTTGGACACATCAAGCATGAGTGCCCCAAGCTCATAAAAGCTTCAAAGAAAAAAAAGAAGGCGCTGAAAGTCGATTGGGATACACACAACACTAGCAATTCAGAATCTGAATCTAGTGACGACGAGGTTGCTAATCTGTGTCTAATGGCACATGATGACCTTGAGGTACAATCGTCTTTTTCATCATTTTCATACTATTCTAGTGAATCTGAAAATGAAATTGATATGATTTCGTATGATGAACTGAAACAAGAATACCTGTACACTATTAAAATTCTTGAGAAGAAAACAAAGAAAATTTCTGAGTTGAGAAGCAAAGTCAAAGAACTTTCAAATCTAATTGAACACCAAAATGAATCCCATGCATCTTTCATAAAAGATAAAAAATTTGAAAATTGAGGAGTTAGAAACGAACTTGAAAGATAAATCTAAAATTATCTGTAAATTTACTGAAGGACAAAACAATTTTGAAAAGCTCCTAGGATCTCAAAGAAATTCCCTAGAAAAAGAAAGGCTCGGTTTTAATGGTAAAGAAAATATAAAGAAAAGACATCTTTACATGGGGTATTTTAACAAAGAATCAAAGTCAAATGTTCCAACTAAGAATCATTATAGAAATACTACATGTTTTAAATATAGAAGGTTGGGTCACACACAATTTGACTGTCCTTTCAAAAATAAAGTTGTAAAAATAAAGAAAGTATGGAAGGTCAAAGGTCAATCTAGCACTAACCCCCCTGAAACCAAGACAATCTGGGTACCAAAGTTAGTTGTTTAATTGTGTCTTGCAGATTTTCTTAAGATCAGCATCCCAAAAGATAAATGGTATATGGATAGCGGATGCTCAAGCCACATGACCGAGGATAAAGCAAAATTCACATCCATTATACTCAAGGATGAAGGGTTTGTTACTTTTGGAGATAATGCTAAGGGAAGGATCACAGGTGTCGGTAAAGTCGATAATAATTCCTCACTCATTATTGATGTTGTTTTTATTAGTTGAAGGTTTAAAGCACAATTTATTGAGCATAAGTCAACTACGTGAGAAAGGCTACAAAGTATCATTTAAACATGACAAGTGCATAGTTGAACACAAAACTGATAATAAGATACTGTTCATTGCTAAGTGTCATGAAAATGTATATACCACAAGCTTTGATAACTTAACTTCACAGAGTGTGACATGCTTATCTACTATAAATGAAATAAGCTGGATTTGGCATAGGAGACTAGGATACGCAAACATGGAGTTAATCTCAAAACTAGTTAAGAAAGAATTAGTTAAGGGACTGCCTAAGACTAAATTTGTGAAAAATAAAATCTGTGATGCATGCCAACTAGGTAAACAAGCAAGAACAAGCTTTAAGAAGAAGAAAGAGATCTCCACTACTAGGCCACTTCAAATGATACACTTAGACTTATTTGGACCAAACCCAATTCAGAGTTTAGGAGGAAAATCATACGCCTTTGTCATAGTTGATGATTTCTTAAGATACACATGGGTACTATTCTTAGGTCACAAAGATGAAGCATGTGAAAAATTTATAAATCTGTGCAAGAAAGTCCAAAATGAAAAGGGATACACAATTACTAAAATTTGAAGTGATAGGGGTAGAGAATTTAAAAATCAAGGCATGGAAGACTATTGTAATTCATTAGGAATTGCTCATAATTTCTCAGCTCCTAGAACACCACAACAGAATGGTGTAGTTGAAAGGAAGAATAGGTCTATACAAGAAATGACCATAACTATGCTTAACGAACATAAATTACCTAAATACTTCTGGGCCAAGGCAGTGAATACCGCCTGCTATATGCTAAATAGGGTTCTAATTAGACCATCACTTAATAAGACTCCTTACGAATTATGGAATGGCCATAGACCAAACATATCATATTTTCATGTCTTTGGCTGTAAGTGTTTTATGCTTAGAGACAATGAGCATCTAGGAAAGTTTGATGTGAAATCAGATGAAGGTATCTTCCTAGGGTATGCTTTAGATAGTAAAGCTTATAGAGTGTATAAAAAACAAACATTGACGGTTATAAAATCTATTTATGTAGTGTTCGATGAGTCAAATCCCTTCTCCAAAAGAACAGATGAAGATGGAATTGAATTAAACAAGGAAATAGAAGACCTGTCAATTGAGAATGATTTAGAAAAGAAAAATGAACTTAAAGAACCATCCATTGAAATTGATCAAACTACAAATGAGGTTAATGAACCACCTAGAGAATGGAAATACATAAAGAATCATCCCATAGATCAAATAATAGGTGAACCTTTACGTGGAGTAGCCACTCGCTCCTCTCTTAGGAACATGGTTAGTCATTTTGCATTTCTATCTCAAGTAGAACCTAAGAATGTAAGTGAAGCTATAGAGGATGAATCTTGGGTGCTGTCCATGCAAGAAGAATTAAATCAATTTGAAAGAAACAAAGTATGAACTTTAGTTCCCAGACCAGAGGATAAGTCAATCATAGGGACCAAATGGATATATAAGAACAAGAAAGATGAACATGGAGTAGTTGTGAGAAATAAGGCTAGATTAGTAGCTCAGGGATATAATCAAGAAGAAGGTATAGATTTTGAAGAAACATTTGCCCCTGTAGCTAGGATGGAAGTTATATGAATGCTTTTAGCATATGCAGCTTTTAAGGATTTCAAGCTATATCAAATGGAGCCAAAAGCACATTTTTAAATAGCTATATAAATGAAGAAGTGTATGTAGAACAATCCGCAGGCTTTGAAAACCATAAGAATCCAAATCACATGTATAGACTGACGAAAGCCTTGTACGGTTTAAAGCAAGCTCCTAGAGCTTGGTATGAAAGGCTAAGCGGTTGTCTATTAGAAAATGGATTTATAAGAGGAAAGATAGATACAACCCTGTTCATAAAGTCTAATAAAGATGATATTCTCCTAGTGCAAGTATATGTAGATGACATCATATTTGGTGTTACAGATAAAGAATTCTATAATGAATTTGCCAATACCATGCAAAATGAAATTGAGATAAGCATGATGGGTGAGCTAAACTTTTTCCTAGGACTTCAGATCAAACAAGAAAATCATGAAATATTCATAAATCAATCAAAGTATATTAGAGACTTACTCAAAAAGTTTAATATGGAAGATGGAAAAATACTAGGTACACCTATGAGCGCTTCATTGAAATTAGACAAAAATGAATAAGGTATATCTGTAGACGTCAAGCTATATCATGGAATGATAGGTAGCTTTTTATACCTGACTGCTAGTAGATCAGATATAATGTTTAGCGTATGTTTGTGTGCAAGATTTCAGTCTGCTCCAAAAGAGTCTCATTTGGTAGCTGCTAAACGGATACTTAGATATCTGATAGGAACCGTGGACATTCGGTTGTGGTATCCTAAGTACACATCCTTTGAGATTCTTATTTATTCAGATGCTGATTTTGCGAGTAGCAAAGTGGATAGGAAGAGCACTAGTGGTACTTGTCATTTCTTAGGACACTCCTTGGTCTCTTGGTATTCCAAGAAACAAAATTCAGTTGCTCTTTCCACAGTTGAGGCTGAATACATAGCGGCAGGTAGTTGTTGTGCTCAAACGCTTTACATGAAGCAACAACTGAAAGATTTTGGATTAAGTTATGAAACAATCCCTATAAGATGCGATAATGCGAATGCAATAAATATATCAAAGAATCCCATATTACATTCAAGAACTAAGCATATAGAAATACGACATCACTTTCTTCGTGACCATGTGCAAAAAGGGGATGTAACACTAGAGTTTGTATGCACGGATGAACAATGGGCAGATATATTCACGAAACCACTTGTGGAGGATAGATTTATCCAAATTAGGTGTGAATTAGGTCTCATGCATAGTCGAGAGGTTTCTTAGAATCATGTTAGATGATATAATTCAAGGGGAGCAACATCATTTACGATATAATCACTTGGAATTGCATTAATCAACATTTAAGATCTCTAAGGGGAGAAGAACATAAGGGTGTGTCTACTCATGTTTTTATTTGTTTACACCTTTTTTGTTGATGTCAAAAAGGGGAGAAAATTTGGAAGCAAGAATAATACAGCGGAACTAAAGGGGGAAAAACAATTGGTTGATGTCATGGTTGAAACATCATGAGCATATGTATTATGAGCATATTTCATAATTCATTTGAATTTAGGCTAAACACTTTGTGTATGAACATGAGCATATTGTCATTCATTAATTATTTGATGCATTAATTGAGGGAGAGACTTGTTAGGTGTAACCCATTATATATTTTTGCTCGTGCATTTGTCATCATCAAAAAGGGGGAGATTGTTGACTCTACGAGTCCAATCCGTTTTTGATAATGACAAATCACTTGGTATTTGATCTGTGCATGGAGTTTGTGAACAGGAACTACAGGAACTATAGTCAGCATGCATGGAAAGATATCGGGTGATGGAAGCCTTCAAGTAAAGCTAACAAATCTTGGCAAGATCCACGGAACTCAAAGAGTACGAGAATCAAAATGCAAGCGGCAAAGTTCAAGAACATCTTGGGAATGGGTATTTAGAACTCATGTACGTACATTGTCATATGATTTAATTTGAGGCTCAACATAACTTAGAATGATTTTAGGATTCATGCATTTCATGTACATCATTAGTGAATTTTCATGGACTTAGAATTTTTTTTAAATCATGGAAAATATGTTTTATAAAAGACCCAAGGAAAGAAGCAAAGCAGAATTTAAAACTAGAGAAGAAAAATTGGGAAAAAGGGGACTTCGGTAGCCTGAACTTCACCTCAGTCGCCTGAGAAATTTCTTCAGGAGCCTGAAGATTAAGTTCGGTAGCCTAAAGAATTAATGGGAATCACAGTAAGTTGGCAGAGGCTCTTCGGTTGCCTGACCTTAGAACCTTAGGCGCCCGAACCCACTTCAGGAGCCTGAACTTCCCTCTTTAGGCACCTGACCTTGTATTCCAACTTGATTTTTCAAAGGCGTAAGGAACTTCGGTCGCCTGAGCTTTTTACCTCAGGTGCCTTAACTTGCGAGGAACTTAAAAACTTATTTTTTATTAAAAGAACTCGCGAGCTATTTCATTGATCCAATGGCTGAGATCAATTCTAAGGGTAAGACACTATATATTCTGAATATATAAATCCTAGAACGAAGTTAAGACACACAACAAAAGAAGAACACATCGTATTGCAAGATTGTAGAGAAACTTGAGCTGATTGTGTGCACTTCATTCTCTTTCATTGTCTTTGGGGAAATCTATTTCGAAAATCAAAGAGCATTCATTCATTCAGCTGTACTTCAATCCAATATTGAGGTTTGATCTTTCAAGTTATTATTCTTAAGAACTTCTCATCTCATTACGTGCTTTTGATTATCATTGGAAAAGTTTTGATCTTGAGTGTGCATATTCGTATAAAAATTGATTTTTGAAAAGATCATTACTTGAGAAAGCTTGTTTAACTTGGTTGATTGATTTTTTATTCAAGAGTATATAAATATACATATATATCATTCATTGAGCTTATTATTGAAAAACCTATTTTGATTAAAAGGTTGATCTTGAAAGTACCTACACATATACATAGTTATTCTAAACAAGATCATTACTTGATTTAAGTTGTGTGGTTGATTGAAAGGTTTGATTCAAGTGTGTGTTTTCTAAAGGAACTATATTTTAGTTATATTAACGCTTGATTAAATATCCTTTGTACTTATAACTATATATTCTATTGAGGGATAATTTATGAAAAACAATATACTCAGTTTGTGATTGAATACTTGAAAGAAAAACTTTGTGATTTTGATTAATTTAATACTCAAGACAAAGTTTTTGTTAACAAGTTCACTTCAAATATATTTGTGCATTTTTGCAAAGTGAACCAAGAACCCTAGTATACTCCAAAACATTTTAAATATATCTTTACTTGGGAGTTTTGGTTAAATAGGGATTTGTGTGTTGAAGCATATCATACATTAAAACGATTGTATCGTTTTCATACATTCATGAGTTTCAAGTTATATCATATGTTAATGTATTAGGAAATTGAATTGTACTCACAAGCTTTTGTTAGAAGCATTGTTTTGAGTGTTATTTTTTCAGATTCTATTGTATACACGATTCGGTGTGTGAACCGGTGTGTGAGGAGAGAGTTGTATCTCTTGTAAGCAATGGAGTAGGAGGGAGTTGTGCCTCTTTTAAGCAGAAGGTTGTAAGGAAAGCTCTGTCCCAATTTAAGGAGTAGGGATTTAGTGAATCCTTGAGTGGTTGCTCAATGCGAGGATGTAGGCCAAGTCGGCTGAATCTTGTAAAATAGTGTTTGTCTTCTGTCTTCCCTTTACTCTTTATTTTCAGCACTGCATTTAAATTATGTATATTGCATGTATAGGTTGGATAGCCTTACACATACATAATTGAGTAACAAGAAGTTTTTGGTAAATATATAAGAAGGGTTTAAGAGGTAAATAAGTGCCAAAGAAGTTTTTAAATACCCAATTCACCCCCCCTCTTTGAGTTACACCTGATTCAACAAGGTTAAGTTACTTATATAGTGGTGGATGCTCAAAGTAAGTTGGTTGATGCTCCATGACTAATGGTAACAATTCTTCAGGTGTAAAGTCTTGTTGGAGTATCCATGATTGTCCTAATGTAGGGATTCAAAATTTCTGGGAGAGATATTCAAGATGGATGCTAAGGTTTGAGGTGAAAGAACTATTTTCTTGCCCTTTACATCAGTTGATAAGGAATTTTCCCCAAGAGTCATATTTGGATAGAAGATTTTTATCAAGTTTGGAAAGATTCCTTTGGCTTGATACTCAATAAAGTTTTTCCATCCAATGTTTCTGAACAAGGGTAAAATCTCAGGGAATTCAGTATTGAAGAACTGGATATCAAGTACCTTACCAAATATTGGTTCACTTTTGAGGAGTCGAGTACTATAAAGATTCTTAGATTGAGAGGATACCAGCCATCGCTCGATATTTGGATCATCTTTACCAGAGGATGAACCACAATTTGTTGTTTGCTTTGTTCGAGACATTGTGAAGGTTCTTGGAGCAAACTGATGGCTTCTTTCAAACCCTAGAATAGGTATGATCGTGCTAAGAGGCTTGGGTTTGAAGGTTTTAACATAGGAGATTGAAGAAAATATGGTGTTGGAACTTTGGGTGAGTGATAAACTACGGTTCAGGAGCCTAGAGTTTAGAAAGGAATAGGGTTTTGCGCATTTAAAATATAAAAGATCTGCAAATTTAGGCGCCTAAAGAATAAGTGCGGGCGCCTGAGGATTTTTCTGGGATGAAATTCAACAAGCATCAGTTGTTCAGTTGCCTGAGGTTAGGAGCTCAGGCGCCTAAAGTACATGTAGGAGCCTGAATTTTTCAGTTTAGTCAACTGAAGTTCTTCAATTTCTGAATTTTTTTATTTCCTTGTTTTGAACCTCCTAACTTGCTTCCCTTATTGCATAATGGTTCAAGTTTCTCTTTTTATAGATACATACCTTTCTTTTAAAAGCACTTATGTAATAAGTTTTTAGATTTTCTTTTTGTTTCATTTGAACATCCAACCTTCATGTATTATGCTACTTTTTTTTTTATATTTGTATGACGTTATTATTTCATTTTTGGTACCCATATTTTCTTGGGTCCGGTAGGTTTCATAAAGGATGTTTCTTTTGCTCTCCATATTTGTTTTGTTCTCATACCTTCCCTTTTAAATGGACATTCAAACTTTATATGCTCTTTTTTCTTACATTGACAACATATAGTGTTAGTGTAGGCATTAGAGGATGTGCTAGCATAATCTTTGAATGCTTTCGAAAAATAACCCATGTAAAGATTCTTTTTATTTTATTTTATTTTCAACCCCATTAAATCCAATACCTTCTTTGTTTAAGGTCATCTTTTGTGAGCTTATCATTTTGTCAAAGTTTGCCTTTCCTTTTGTGAAGTTATAAATGATCTTTTCTTTATCTTCAATTTGATTTTTAAGATCATTTATCTTGATGTTTTTCTTGTTATCAACCTTCTTTAGTGATTTCTCTGATTCTTGAGATAATTTTTTTGTTGTATCCTCTAATTTAGAAATATATATGTCTTTCTTATATTCTATGGAGGATAGGGATTGAAGGTCTTCTATCATTTTTTCATTCTTACTTTCTAATTCTTTGATTTTCAAGTCTTTTTCTTTTTCAGCAAGATTTTTAGCTTCTAATTCTTTTATTGCAGTATTATACTTATTTCCTATTTTCATGAGTTTTGAATCTTTTTCATTTTCAGCAATCTTATTTGATTCTAGTTCTTTCATTATTCCATCGTTCTTGTTTTTCAATGATGTGTTTTGTTTATTTACTTTGATTAGCATCTTATGAACTTTGAATAAATCATTTTTTAATTCATCATAAGATGACATACACTCATCATTAGATTCATTTGAAGAATCACTACAAGAATTATTTAAAGATTTAGAAGAGGAGCTTTCCTCATCATCCCAAGCCATAAAGCAAGTATAAGCAACCTCTTGGTCACTTGATTCATATTCCGAACTACTTGTACTATCCCAAGTAGTAGCTTTTATAGCCTTTTTGTTTTTCTTCTTAGACTCTTTCTTTAGTAATGGACATTCCAGTTTTGTATGTCCAACTTTGTTACAATTATAACACGTAGGAGTTTTATTTTTAGATTTGTTTTTGCTAATATCTTCTTCTTTTGATTCAGAGTCTTGGTTTCTTCGTTTGAATTTGTTTTTCCTTCTAAGGATTTTTGTAAGTTTCTTAGATATGAAGGCTAGTTCATCTTCATCCATTTCTTCTTCACTACTAGAGTTTTCTTTTGAGGTTTTAAAGGCTGTTGATTCTTGGGCTTTGGTTTTTCCACTCTTTTCATTCATTGCCATTTCGTATGTGAGGAGAGAACCTATAAGTTCATCTAAGGAAGTGTTTTTCAAATTTCTACCTTCCGTTATGGTAGTGGCTTCTGGTTCCCATTTAGGTGGCAGCCCTCTAAGAATTTTCCTTATCATCTCTTAAGTAGTGTAGGTTTTTCCTAGTGCATTTAGGGAATTTATTATGCGAGTTAACCTAGTGAACATATTAGTTATGTATTCATCCGGGTTCATTCTAAAAATTTCATATTCACTTGTAAGCATATCGATCCTATTATCCCTAACATCTATAGTGCCTTCGTAAGTGACTTCTAGCTTGTCCCATATTTCCTTAGCTGATTCGCAAGCCATTACTCTATTAAATTCATTAGCATCTAAAACACAATATAAAGCATTCATAGCACTAGAATTAACTTGCAACATCTTATGATCTAAGTCTGTCATATCATTTTTCTCCTTGGGAACTTGTTTTCCATCTACTAGTTTAAAGGGAATTAGATCACCATCTATGACAACTTCCCAAGCTTTCTAATTCATAGTTTGAAGATAGATTTGCATTCGTTTTTTTCTAAAAGGTATAGTTATGTCCACAAAAGATAGGAGGCCTAGTTAAGGATTGTCCCTCTCCAAAGGGAGCTACGCCTAAGTGAGCCATTAAGATCTTTTTATAGCTACTAATTAAGATTTGCTATAACCCCGATTTGATACCAATTGAAAAGTAAGGTATAGTCCCAAGAGGGGGGGGTGAATTGGACTTTTAAAAAGTTTCTCTTAATTCCTTTTAAGACTTCTTTGTATTTCTTTTAACCAATTCTTGACTTGTTTGTTTAATTTACCAATCACACAAGAGCTTAGTTCTTTTAATCCACAACGCTGTTGTTTAAACAAATAAGCAATCAATTAATCAACCAAACCAATTATCCAATCAAACACAAAATTCAAACCAAGATATATAAGATACAAGATTTCAGCTTTTGTTTGTTTACAACCCTGTTGTTAATGCAATCCCTTTGATAACAAATTAGCTTTATCAAAAATGATTTTCTATCAAAACATTCACACTCTTCCCAAAATTCAGAATTCAAATAAACTCTTAGTTAATTTTAACCAAGTAACGTACTCCCATATGGTTTCCACAAAATATGGTTTAACCAACGTACTCCCTTTCGATTTTCGCAACCCAAATCAAAATTAGACTTTAAGTTTACTTAATTTCCAAATATACGTAGTATATATGATTATCAATTAAACCATCCACGTAATTTAAATGTGCTGAAAAATAAAGAGCAAGGGAAAGAGAGAGTGAGACCGAGATTTTTACAAGGTTCGGCTTATAGCTAGCCTACGTCCTTACCTTTGGCAAACCACCAAAGATTACTAAAACCAGTTCCTTTGCCGGGCAGAACAACACTGATTACAACACTCATTTGTTAAGGCTAGAGTCCGCCTTCTCCAAACGATGTACCCTCGTTCGGTCACTCCTTCAATTAGGCTAGAGCTCGCCTCTCTAAGCAATATCCCTTTGCTTAGCCAACGATCCAAACAATCCTTGGAATCGTCAATCTACAAGATACAAATCAAATAGATGTACAAAGAATGCTCTCACAAAAAGCTGATTAGTACACTTTGAAAATATCACCGGTTTACTTCTCTTTGATGAGGATCAAGAACCTAAATCATATGCTTCAGAGAAGATGTAAAAAGCTCAGAGTTTTCTTAAGAAATTCGTAGCAATTCAGAGCTTAGTGCAGATAGCAAGAAGGCTTTGTGTGAAAGAGATTTTGAAAAAATGTTCAATGCTTGGTTGGTTTGATTTTCATAAACCATGTATATATAGGCTTTATAAACATTCACATGCGTGCTGCCCAAGTTTACTTGGAGTGGCCCTCAAGTTTGTAAAAAGATTAGGGCACAAGTCAATTAAATTTGAAAATAAGAAGTTTGAAAAATCTACCCGTTGCCGTACTTTGGTTGCCTGAAGTGGGTTTAGGAGCCTGAAGATACAGGGTTAGGCTCCAGAAGACACACTGCTTGTTTTAAATTGATTCAGCAAAATCTTCGGTCACCTAAGGTTTCCACCTTGATCTCCTGAAGTTGTCTTTCTCTAATTTTTCTTTCCTTTTTCAAAAATATTTGACTTCTTTGCTTTCTTGCTTTTGAAAAATATTTTTTGGGGTTTTTAAAATAAAGTCTTAAAGTTCATATCAATCCCCTAATAAGCTTCTTTTCATTCACAATGATATTTTTACCTTTGATTACATGAAGATTTCCTAATCAATTTAAACACTTCTTGTTCTTTGAAAACTTCATGGTTATCTTTCAGCTTTGAGTTCATTCCATCTTCAGCTATCTTTGAGCTTCCCGTTTTGATCACTTCATGACACATCATACACCTTTGATCTTGTTGGTAATCTTTCGAAACTTTGTTGATTTTGGCTTTTTAAGATTCCTGAAAACATCATTACTTGAACACACAATGATATTAAACCTTTCCTTCATCTGTTATCATCAATACAAGTGGTGTAAGCATTGTTAGGCTAACATTAGTGCTATCGCTTGCGGTAAGGAGTAGTGGGAGATCGGCAGTCGATGTTGTTTATTGTAGTGCAGGCGTTCTTCTAGTGTCTGGACTAAGAGGGGTAGACCCATCGTACTTATAGACTTATGTTGATCTAGCATGGTCGGCCAACCATTGCTAGGTCTTGCATTCGGCCTGCACAACCTAGTCATGTAGGGGTAAGACATGACACCAACCAGCTATCCATCCAAGGTGTTTTCCACGTACGATTATATGAAATGATTTATATGTATAGAAATTTAATATGTTATACCATGTTATGGTAAAATATGTTTTTCCCAGTTATGTTACAGACAGTTTTAGCAAGTATGATTTATGTACTGTTATATGTATAACACAAAAACACTTATGTTGCCACACACTAATACTAGTTTATTTCCCTTACTGAGAGATGTCTCATCCCAACTATATATAAACATTTCAGGAGCCCTAGATAGAAGAGCGGATAGAGCTCCGCAACATTAGAGTTTAGCTATTCTATTATGTTTGAAGGGTAAGTCATTTTGCTAGGGTCTGACAGATTTTTGGGTGGTGACCCTTGGCCATTTTTGGATATTTTGGGGTACGTGCATGTATATGACAGTTGTAGTAAAACTATGGTATTGTGTTGGTTGGTAATTTGATATGTATATGATTTTACGTTTCCTACTGCTTATGTATCCGTGTTGTATTTCAGGTATATCCTTGGTACCCATGGGTCCAGGTTGATTATGATTTGCCAGGATTATTTTATTGGATATTATTATGGGAAAAAATTATGGTAAATTAGGCAGGTCGTTACAGTTTGGTATCAGAGCCTAGGTTGCTAGGTTCTGTAGACTTTAGAGTGCAGCAGAAATGATACTAGAGTATAGGGAAAGGACTTAAGGTTTTGTTCTATAGTCATAAGGCAAGACTTCCATGGTGGTTTTTGTGTTTTTCCTGGGGTGACGATTTCAGGAAAACCATAGTAAACTATTGTTGGGTTGTGTTCCTAGAATGTAGGACTGGATCTAGAAATAAGAAAAGGATGTCAAGATAAGGGACTATGTTAGGCGTGTAAAATATAAGGATAGGGTCTTTAAATCATGTTTATTGTTTTTTAGGATGGATCCTGGAGGAGGTAGTGCCCATGCGAGCGGTAGTGATGGAGCAGGGCCCTCGAGTACAGGTGGGGCTGATTCTAATGCGATATTACATAGTGTGGCTCAGTAGGTTTTGACTGAGATTGCTAGGAGCTCCAGAGAGTAGGGAGGCCTATTTGCAGGCCATGAGTGCACAATAGAGAAATTTACCAAGATGAATCCTCTGACATTTTCAGGAGGAGTTGATCCTGTAGCCGCCGAGAATTGGATGTAGGAGACCGAGAAAGTTTTGGCAGTATTGCATTGAATAGAGGAGCAAAGGGTTCTCTTCACCACCTATAAACTAATAGAAGAGGCTGAGAAGTTGTGGACTACTGTGAGACTTCTGAAGCAGCAGAGGATGACTCCAATAGTTAGGACATAGGACCGATTTAAAGAATTGTTCTTTGATAGATATTTCCTAGCCTCTGTTAGGGAAGCTAAAGTGGACGAGTTCCTGAATTTGAAGCAGGGACAGTAGTTGGTCCAGTAGTATGTGGTGCAGTTTATAGAGATATCTCACTTCGCTTCATATATCGTTCCTAATGAACTAAAGAGGGCGAGACAGTTTGAAAGAGGATTAAGGCGAAACATATACAAGCAGGTGGTAGTGTTGAAAATACAAGACTTTGCCGAGTTAGTTGCAGAGCAACCTTAGCTGAGGCTAGTGAGCGCATGGATGCAGAGGAGTAGGGAAAGAAGAAGAGATTTGCACCTTCAGGTTTCCAACAGGGATCTAGGTAGGGTCAGTGGAGGAGAGGAAACTATGGTAAAGGACAGAGACAGGAGACTGGAGGTCGTGAGGTTCAGGCGGTGCAGAATTTTCCTGTCTATCATACTTGTAGGAAGAGACACTTGGGAGAGTGTCAAGTGGGGAGAGCTGTCTGCTATCACTGCGGTAGACAGGGACATCTGATGTGAGATTGCCCAACACCACCTAATAGCGCACCTTCTCCCAGACTGTACTGGGGAAGCTATCAGGCGCCCCAAGGTGGCCAGTAGAGGTATGTAGCTCTAGCGAGGGTCTATGCTTTAACGCCTGGGGATGTTGAGACAGCCGGTGATGTGGTAATAGGTATGATTAACATGTCTTCATTTAAAGTTATTGTATTGTTTGATTCAGGAGTCACACATTCGTTCGTGTCTATGGAGTGTATTAGATTATGTGGGCTAGAAACACAGTTGTTAGATACCGAACTGTTAGTAACTACACCGACAGGGTCAGTAGTGAGGTGTAGTAGAGTGCTCCTAGGCTATCCAGTTGATATTCAGGGAAAAATTTTGCCAACTGATTTGATAGTATTAGACATACACGGGTTCAATGTAATTTTTTGTATGGACTGGTTAGCAACCAATTACGCTAGAATAGATTGTCATTTGAAAGAAGTAATATTTAGACCTCCGAGAAGACCATAATTTAGGTTTATAGGGTCGCGAGTGCAATCCCCACCTCAGTTAGTTTCAACTATTCAGGCGAGGAGACTACTCCTGAGTTTTTGTCAGGGATTCGTGGCCTTTGTGAAGGAAATGTTAGGGAATGAATTAAAGCTCACTAGTACGCCAGTAGTAAAGGATTTTATAGATGTTTTTCCAAATTAGTTACCAGGCTTGCCACTTGATTGTGAGGTAGACTTTCCTATTGATTTGCTTCTAGGTACAGTGTTGATCTCTAAAGCACCTTACCGAATGGCGCCAGCGAAGTTGGCAGAATTAAAGAATCAGTTGCAAGATTTACTTGATAAGGGATTTATCCGGCCCAGTGTATCTTCGTGGGGAGCTCTAGTGTTATTTGTGAAGAAGAAAGATGGGTCCATGAGGATGTGTATAGATTATAAGGAAATTAATAAGGTGACAATCAAGAACAAGTATCCACTACCCCGTATAGATGATTTATTTGAATAACTCCAGGGTACATTGGTGTATTCTAAGATTGATCTCAGATCAGGTTATCATCAAGTAAAGGTAAAGGCAGAAAATGTTTCAAAGATGGCCTTCAGGACCAGGTATGGGCATTATGAGTTTCTTGTTATGCCTTTTGGTTTGACGAATGCTCCTACAATATTCATGGATTTGATGAGTAGAATCTTTCACCCATATTTAAACTAGTTTGTTGTTTTTTTATTGATGATGTACTGGTCTATTCGAGGAGCTATAAGGAGCATGAGATGCATTTGAGGCAGGTTTTACAAACGTTTAGGGAAAAGAAGTTGTATGCCAAGTTCAGCAAATGTGAATTCTTTCTTGAGAAGGTTGTGTTTTTGGGGCATATAATCTTAGGGGATGGAATTTCTGTGGATCCTAGCAAAATTGATGCAATAATGAATTAGGCTAGACCGAGGAATGTCCAGGAGATCAGGAGTTTCTTAGGGCTAGCTGGGTATTACCATCATTTTGTTGAGGGATTCTCAGCGTTATCAGGGCCTCTAATGCGACTGACTAGGAAGAAAGTCAGGTTTGAATGCGACGATAGTTGTGAGCAGAGCTTCCAGGAATTGAAGCAAAGGCTTGTCACGACACCAGTATTGATCATCCCGTCAACGGGTGAGGGTTATGTTATCTACAGTGATGCGTCCTTGAAAGGACTTGGCTATGTATTGATGCAGCATGGTAGGGTGGTAGTGTATGCTTCCAAGCAGTTGAAAGATTATGAAAAGAACTACCCTACCCATGATCTTGAATTGGTTGCAGTAGTACATGCATTGAAGATTTGGAGGCATTACCTGTATGGTGAGTGATGCGAAATCTTCTCCAACCATAAGAGTTTAAAGTACTTTTTCACTTAGAAAGAACTGAACATAAGACAGAGAAGGTGGTTAGATCTTATTAAATATTTTGATTGTACTATCACTTACCACCCAAGAAAAGCAAACGTGGTAGATGATGCGTTGAGCAGGAAGTTTGTGGGACCAGCACTGGCAGCTATGGAGATTTAGTATCCGATCATGATAGATCTAGAGAGACTCAGTATAGAGTTGGTTAAGAGTGATCCTCAGGCATGTATTGTTAGTTTAGTGGTGCAGCATACTCTATAGGAAATGATTAAAGCTGCTCAGAAGGAGGATCCGAAATTAGCAGAGATAATGGTCAGAGTATAGAGTGGTCAAGGAAAGGAATTTTGTATTACATATGATAGAGCTTTATAGTTCCGTTCTAGATTATGTGTTCCTACTGATGCTGATATTAGAAAGACCATCTTAGAGGAGGCTCACAGATCTTTATACATAGTTCATCTTGGCAGAACGAAAATGTGTAGGGATCTGCAGGAGTCTTATTGGTGGAGTTGTATGAAGAAAGAGATTTCTGAGTATGTAGCACAATGTTTGACGTGCCAGTAGGTAAAAGCTGAGCACCAGAGGCCGGCAGGCCAATTGCAGCACTTTTTATCCTAGAGTGGAAATGAGATCACATGTTTATGGATTTTATTTCAGGGCTGCCATCGGTATTGCATGACCAGAATGCAATCTGGGTGATTGTAGATCGTTTGACTAAGACTACCCATTTCCTTCCCATCAAGATCAGCTACTCCATTAACAAACTGGAAAAGATTTATATTCAGGAGATAGTCCGTTCTCATGGTGTGCGTGTTTCTATAATGTCAGATCGAGACCCACATTTCACGTCACGATTTTGGAGGAGCTTGTGGGAAACTCTAGGGTCTCAGTTATCTTTTAGCACGACATTTCATCCTTAGTCATACGGGCAAACTGAGAGGACGATTCAAATATTAGAAGATATGCTTCGAGCGTACATGCTAGATTTTGGGGGTAGTTGGACCCAGTTTATGCCTCTGGTAGAATTTCCATACAATAACAGTTATCAGGCCAGCATTGGCATGACACCATTTAAGGCACTTTACGGTAGAAGGTGTCATTCTCCTCTATAATGGGATGGAATGGGAGAACGACAAGTTGTCGTACTAAAGCTAGTGCAGCAAGCATATGATAAAGTCCAGTTCATCAGAGTCAAAATCAGTGCAGCTCAAAGCCGACATAAGAGTTATGCCGATACCCGCCACAGGAAATTAGAATTTGATATCGGCACTCATGTGTTTTTGAAAATAGTTCCGTTAAAAGGGGTTATGAGATTTGGGAAGAAAGGTAAACTTAGCCCAAGGTTTATTGATCTATTCGAGATTCTAGAGAAAGTAGGGCCGATTGCCTACATATTAGCTTTACCACCTATGTAGTCCAGGATACACGACGTATTCTATGTCTCCATGTTGAGGAAATACATCCTATACCCTTCTCACATAATTAGTTATGGTGAATTAGAGCTCAGTGAATCACTAGTTTATGAGGAGGTACCAGTACAGATTCTGGACAGGAAAAAACAAAAATTACGTAATAAGAAGATTCCTCTAATGAAAATCTCGTGGAGAAATCATACAATAGAAGAAGTTTCTTTGGAACTTGAGGAACAGATAAAGCAGAAATATCGACATTTATTCAGTGGGGTTCAATTATAATCAGGAAGGTGTAAGTGGTTATGAGATATTTCTTTTGTAGGTTAGTTAGTATATGTAATGGTGTAGTTAGTAAGTAGTATTTTAGGTTTGGGAGAATTTTATATTATATATATGTAATCTCCCAGAACTTTGAATGTAACCACGGTATTCCTCCGCCATAAGTGAGGGTAAGTAATAAAATAAGTAGACTATTTGCCTTTAGGGGATGGTGAATTATATGGATAGTAAATTTTGAGGACAAAATTTTTATAAGGAGGGGAGAATGTAGAGACCCAAAGAATTATGGTATTTAAATAACAAAAGAGGAAGAAAAAGAAAATTGTAAAGGGAGTCACAGCACGCGTTTGTCAACGAAGTGACTTATTGGGATCATCGACGGGGACACGTGTCTCGTCAACGAGAAGTTACCAAGGGGCTATTTTTCAGCTCTGAATTTCATCGATGAGGAATAAGAATTTCTTGATGAACTCCCTTCATGTCATCGTCGACGAAGTGACGTGTCTCGTCAACTAAAGCAGGTGTATAAATAGCCCTAAACTCGGATTTCAGCGTAGATTATTCTAGAAAATCAGATTTTCTCTCTCCTCTTCGGTTTTCCTCCCTTCTCTCTAAGATTTTGGGTCTATTCTTCGCTAGATCGATGATCCAAAGCAGCCACGCTACTCCTGGGGAAGTTCTCTTCAAGTCTGCTAGAGTAGATCATTGGTGGGGCTAACTTGGACTCCATCCCAAGTTCAAGGTAAGACTTTATGTTGAGTATTAAGCTTTCCTACAGTTGTAGAAAATGTAGCATTTGAAGAAATAATAAAGTTTTGTTTAGGGCGATGTTGTTTGCAAGGTGTTGAACTGGGAATCCAGCAGTTGCAGGACTAGTCATTTTGGGGGCTTTCCAGTAGTCAAGTAAGGGGATAAACTAAGTTATAATTTCATGAAAATGTCTTTACTATTTTACAACATTTAATTTTGGATAAATATGTATATTGTAGAATTATGTTGGAAATAATGTTGTTAATCAAAAATGTGATTATTACCTCTTCTGTGTGGCATGAGTAATATTTACCATGGATATTATGATAATATTATGTTTACAAAATAAGCATGTTTTTATTACTTTCAGGAAAATGTTAAAATGATACAGGGATTTTTCAAACTAAGGAATTTATATGATATGTTGGCATAAGGGCCGAGGATTTTATACGATATGCCGACATAAGGGTTGGGGATTTATATGAAATATCGGCATAAGGGCCGAAGGTTTTTATGATATACTATACCGGTCTAAGGGCCGTGATTTATAAGATATAAAATGCTGGCATAAGGGCCATAAATTTTATATGATATGTTATGCAAAGTTTTATGAAGATATTAACATGATAGATATTATTATGAAATAGCCATGTATCATTATTTGGAAATATATTATATGTTATTAGAACCTAGTTGGCTTGGTTTAGGCTTTCACGAAGCATGGTACCATAGCTATATGATCACAATCATGTTTATGTTAGTGCTACTACTTGCCGTAAGGGGCAGCGGGAGATTGACAGTCGATGTGGTTTATTATAGCGCAGGCGTCCCTCTGGTGTCTAGACCAGGAGGGGCAGACCCATCATACTTATAGACTTATGTTGATTTAGCGTGGTTGTCCAGCCATTGCTAGGTCCCGCCTTCGGGCTGCATAACCCAGTCATGTGGGGGGTAAGACATGACACCAGCCAACTATCCATCAAGGGTGTTTTCCACGTATGGTTATATAAGATGATTTATATGTATAAAAATTTAATATGTTATACCATGTTATGGTAAAATATGTTTTTCCTAGTTATGTTACAGACAATTTTAGCAAGTATGATTTATGTACTGTTATATGTAAAACACAAAAATACTCATATTACCACACACTGATACTAATTTATTTCCCTTACTGAGAGGTGTCTCACCCTAGCTATATATAAACATTTCAGGAGCATCAAATAGAAGAGCGGATAAAGCTCCGCAGCGTTAGAGTTCAGCTATTCTACCCTGTTTAAATGGTAAGTCATTTTGCTTGGGTCTGACAAATTTTTGGGTGGTGACCCTAGGCTACTTTTGGATATTTTGGGGTACGTGTATGCATATGATAGTTGTAGTAAAACTCTGGTATTGTGTTGGTTGGTAATTTGATATGTATATGATTTTACATTTCCTGCTTCTTAGGTATCCGTGTTGTATTTCAGGTATATCCCTAGTGATAGTTATGGTGCAACCCTAAGAGGGGTGGTGAATTGGGTATTTAAAAATTTGTTTCCTAGGTCACCAGATTTAAACAACAATGTAATTTAGCCTAGGGTCAGTCTATGCAACTATCAAACAAACATACACATGCAGTAAATGTAAATTGCAGAAATGTGAAGAATACACACGATATGTTATCGAGGTTCGGCCAACAGTGCCTACGTCCCCACCTTGGCGACACCGGCACAAGGATTACCACTATAATGCTCACTTAAACGGGTGGAGCGGCACCTATACAAACCAGGTCAACTCAAGGGGCTGACCTCAACCGACACGCCTTAATAGGATGGTGCACCTAGCTTTCCTAACTGGGTCTAAGCCAATCTGAGACTATTCCACAGGGCTAGTCTCCCTCTTCAGGCCCGTGCCTGGAATACAACCAATGTATATAAATTTGTTTGTACACGTAAATGCGCTTCAACACAAGTAGATATGTGCACCAATATAGCTCAGTCAATAATGCAAGCACGAATGATATGTAAATATGCTCAGTGCTCTAATGTGTGCTAAACACTCAATCACGTATATATTTTCAGTCCAGATCTAGAGTGTATATCTAAGCAGGATTTGAAACACACTATTTGAATATCACAGAATCAGATCAGGGTTTCAAATATGCTAAGCAAGATAAATCAAACAAACTCAATAGGATATTTCAATGTATAAAGCACAATGGAGTTGTTTGAAAGACTAGCTTTTGGTAAAGGATTTTTGCACACAAAATCTAGGTTTAGTTAACTTGCAACAAAGATGCAAGAACCAAAAACCTTAAAATTTTTCCACACTAGATTTATCAAATGAAATCCATGGAAGAACTTTAATGCTAAACTCTCAAAGAAAATCAATCAAGCAAATAATCCAAGTGAGAGTTCTAGCAAAGCAGGTTAAGCACAATAGCCTTGAAATACTCACAATGCTTAGAGAAATACGAGTGAGAAATATGTGAGTACTTGAAAGAATATTTGGCTAATATAGGGTTTTTAAGGTTTTGAAAAATGAGAGAATTTTTGCCCTAATCAAGTTTGCTAATCCCTTGCTAATTAATACAAATGAACTGGTATATATAGGCAAGGAAGATTTTTTGACCGTTGGAGATACAATGGGTATTATTAGAATTGTCTATAAAACCATTAAGAAAATTAACCCAATTTACCTTATTTAAAAATCAGTAAAAATTATTTTAACCCGCGAGGTTCGGGTGCCCGGCCTAAGGTTCGGGTGCCCGAGTAGACATAGTCAAGAAATCAATTTTAAGAAGTTCGGGTGCCCAAGTTGAGGTTCGGTTGGCTGAAACAAAGTCAGTAGCCAAATGTCCGAGGTTCAGGTTCCCGAAGCATAGTTCGGTTAACCGACGAGGTAGTTCGATCGCTCAAGCCTCTATTTGAACGTAAACAGACGGTCGCCCGAGTAGTTGAAAAGTGCTCTAAAAAGCATTCGGGTGCCCGATGAAGATATGTTCGAAAGAGGTTTGGTCGCCTGAAGCTAAGTCAATATGTTGACTTTGTTCGGTCGCCCGAGCCGCTTTACACAGCATAGGTTCGGTCGCCCAGACCCACTTAGCCTATTCAATTTAAGTCCATGTTTTAGCCAGTTGTGATTTCCCTGATATGAAGATGATAATGGGGACCTTTGTGCATTTGTTTAGTGACCTAGGGTCTGAGTAAGCCCTTAAAGACCAACTATGGTCGTTTTGAGCATACCTACCTATCATGCATGATGCAAATTATTATAAGCCTTACACACGCACAGTCCATAATAAATTACATCCCACAATGAAGAAATAATTAAATGAATACAAAATATAACACATATATCTTCCTTCTTCGGCACGAACACCTCACGCCATCATAATATGACTTTCGGTCCTAAGTGCCCACAAGGTGAACCTGCATGCAATTCTCAGTACAAACATTAGTACCGAAAGTATTTGTCATAATCAAAACTGGGTGTGACCAATAAGGTCAACACCTAGTACTCATAGGTCCAGGTTAATTATGATTTGCCAGGATTATTTTATTGGATATTATTATGGGGAAAAAATTATGGTAAATTAGGCTGGTCGTTACACTGAAACTCGTCGACGAGGAGAAGGTGTTCGTTGACGAACTCCCTTCATTGACTCGTCGACGAGGAAATGTGACTCGTCCATGAGGTCACGTGGGCAAGCTTCCTATATAAGCTCAAGAACTCATTTTTTTGCAGAAAAATTTTATAGAAACCCTCTCTCTCTCTCTCTCTCTCTCTCTTTACTATGCCCCCCTCTCCTTCTCTCTTCGATTTCAGCTCTATCTTTTGCCGGATTGACGATCTGAAGCTGCCACATTACTCCTAGGAAGATTCTTTATAAATCTGCTAGAGTGATTTGTTCCTTAGGCTAACTTGGGAACCATCCCAAAATTTAGGTAAGTTGATCATTTTAATATTTATTAAGGTATTTGGTATTTCTGGGTTAAGGAAAGGTATTAGATGAGTTTATACTGAAATTTTGTTGGGGAAAATGCAATTTCAGGGTGTTGAGCTGGGGAACACACAGGTGTAATTTTGGAGTAAATTGTGGGGTTTTCCATAAATCAGGTAAGGGGATAAACTAAGTCAGTATTTTCATGAAATTATTTATTAATATTCAGCTTTTATTTTCAAAGAAATTATGTATATTATAGAACTGAGTTTGGAAATACTGCTGTAAACAGGAAAATGATTTTAATACAGTTCAGCAGGGAATATGATTCTGTACAAATTTTATGAATAGAACAATATTCACTTTTGTGTGGCATGAGTATGAAATTATATGATTTTATGTAATAACAGAATATTATGTTTCCAGAATCAGCATGTTATTACTATTTTCAAGAAGTTATTAAAACTGATACGAGAACTATCTTTAAAGTATGGTATTGAATAGTACAGAGATTTCAAACTATGTATGTTAAAATATATGCCGGCATAAGGGCCGTGATTTTTCATGATATGATATGCCGACGTAAGGGCCATGGTTTAATATAACATGCCAGTGTAAGGGCCGTGGGTTTTATGATATGCTATGCCAACGTAAGGATCGTGGTTTTCATGTTTTACTATGCCGGCGAAAGGGTCGTGGTTTATACATTATGATAAGAAAAAATGCATGAGAATGTTATTTTGAAAAATATTATTATGAATCAGCTATGTATCATATTTAAGATTTACTATATGTTATCAGAACCCGGATTACTTGGTTTAGGTTTTCACGAAGCACGATACCATAACTATATGATCACGATCATGTATATGTTAGTGCTACCACATGTTGTAAGGGACTGTGGGAGATTGGCAGTCGATGTGATTTTATGGTAGTGCAGACGTCCCTGTGGCATCTAGACTAGGAGAGGCAGACCTATCGTACTTACAGACTTATGTTGATCTAGCGTGGTCAACCAACCATTGCTAGGTCCCGCCTTTGGGGGTAAGGCATGACACCAGCCAGCTATCCATCCATGGTATTATTTCATGTATAGTTATATAAGATGATTTCATGTATAGAAACTCAGTATGTTATACCATGTTATGGTAAACTATGTTTTACCTAGATATGATACATACATTTTTACTAAATATGATTTATGTACTATTACATTTATAACACGAAAATACTCATGATGTCACACACTGATGTTAGTTTATTTATTTACTGAGAGGTGTCTCACCCCAGAAATATAAACATTTCAGGAGCCCTAGATAGAAAAGTTGATAGAGCTCCGCAGCGTTAGAGGTTGATTGTCCTACCCTATCTGAAGGGTAAGTTGTTATGGTAGGGTCTGATGGATTTTTGGATTATGACCCTAAGGCACTTTTTGGTCATTTTGGGATGTGCATATGGATAAAACGGTTTAGTAAAACTCTGGTATTGGGTTGGTTGGATGATTTGATATGTATATGATTTTATGTTTACCGCTGCTTAGATTTCAGAGTTGTATTTATGGCTTATCCCTGGTACCCATAAGTCCAGGTTGATTATATTTTATCAGCTGATTAGGATTATTATATTAAATGTTATTATAAAAAAAGTATTGTTATGGTAAAATAAGCAGGTCGTCATAGTTTTGTATTAGAACCTAGGTTGCTAGGTTTTGTAGACTCTAGAGTATAGCGGAAACAATACCAGAGTATAGGAAAAGGATTTACGATTTTGTTTTGCAATTTAGAGGCAAGGCTTCTGTGGTGGTTTCTGTATTTTTCTCGGGATGATGATTTCAGGAAAGTCATAGTAAACTATTGTCGAGTTTTGTTTCTAAAGTGTAGGAATGTATCTTGAAATAAGATATAGATGTTAAGATAGGGGGATGATATGAGATTTTAGTTAGATGCATAAATTATAAGAATAGGGTCCTTGAGCCATATTTATTGTCTTTTCAGGATGGACCCTGGAGGAGGTAGTGCCCATGCGAGTGGTAGTGAGGGTGCAAGGCCCTCGAGTGCAGGTGGGGCTGACTTTGATGCGATATTACGCAGTGTGGCTCAGTAGGTTATGGTTGAGATCTCTAGGAGCTCTAAAGAGTAGGGAGGTCCATCTGCAGGTCATGGGTGCACGATACAGAAATTTACCAAGATGAATCCTCCGACATTTTTAGGAGGAGTTGATCCTGCAGCCGCCGAGAATTGGATGCAAGAGATTGAGAAAGTTTTGGCAATATTGCAGTGTACGGAGGTGCAAAGGGTCCTCTTCGCCACCTATAAACTGACGGGGGTGGCTGAGAGGTGGTGGACTGCTATGAAACTTCTGAAGCAGTAGAGGACCTTGCCAATAGTTATGACATGTGACCGATTTAAAAAATTATTCTTTGACAGATATTTCCCAGCCATTGTCAGGGAAGCTAAAGTGGAAAAGTTCTTGAATTTGAAGCAGGGACAATAGTTGGTCCAGCAGTACGCGGCGAGGTTTATAGAGCTATCCCGTTTCACCCCGTATATTGTTCCTAATGAAGTAAAGAAGGCGAGACAGTTTGAAAGAGGGTTAAGGCATGGAATATACAAGAAGGTAGTTGTGTTAAAGATAGAGAACTTTTCTGAGTTAGTCGATAGGGTAGCATTGGCTGAGACTAGTGGGCGGATGGATGCAGAGGAGCAGGGATAGAAGAAGAGATCTATGCCTTCAGGCTTCCAGCAAGGAGCTGGGTAGGGTCAGTGGAGGAGAGGAAACTATGGCAGATGATAGAGGCGGGAGACTAGAGGTAATGAGTTGCAGGCGGTGTAGAATTTTCTTGTCTTTCAGACTTGTGGAAAGAGACACTTAGGAGAGTGTCAAGTAGGGAGGGCTATCTGCTATCACTACAGTAGGCAGGGACATCTGGTGCGAGATTTCCCTACACCACCTGGTACTGTTCCTGCTCTCAGATCGTACTAGGGAGGCTATTAGGCGCCCCGTGGAGGCCAGAAAAGAAATGTAGCTCCAACGAGGGTCTATGCTTTGACGCCTGGAGATGCTGAGATAGCCGACGATGTGGTGACATGTATGATTAACATGTTTTCATTTAAAGTTATTATATTGTTTGATTTAGGAGCCACACACTCATTCGTGTCTATGGGATGTATCAGATTATATGGGGCAGAAACACAGTTGTTAGACACCAAACTGTTAGTAACTACACTGACAGGGTCAGTAGTGAGGTGTAGTAGCGTGCTCTATGGCTGTCCAGTTGATATTCAAGGGAAAGTCTTGCCAGCTGACTTGATAGTATTGGACATGCATGGGTTCTATGTAATTTTTGGTATGGACTGGTTTGCAACTAATTATGCCAGTATAGACTATCGTTTGAAAGAAGTAATATTCATACCTCTGGGAAGACCAGAAATCAGGTTCATAGGGTCGCTGTGCAATCCCCGCCTTAGTTAGTATCAGCCATATAGGCGAGGAAATTACTTTTGGATGGTTGTCAAGGGTTTATGGCCTTTGTAAAGGAGGTGTCAAAAAATGAATTGAAACTTGTTAATACGCCAGTGGTGAAGGAATTTTCAAATGTCTTTCCAAACGAACTACCAGGTTTGCCTCCTGATTGTGAGGTAGATTTTCCTATTGATCTACTTCCTGGGACGGTTCCGATCTCTAAACCTCCTTACAGAATGGCTCCAACAGAGTTGGGAAAGTTAAATGATCATTTGCAAGACTTTCTGAATAAGGGTTTTATTCAACTTGGTGTATCACCGTAGGGAGCTCCAATGTTATTTGTAAAGAAGAAGGACGAGTCTAGGAGGATGTGTATAGATTACAAGGAAATTAATAAGGTGACAATCAAGAACAGGTATCTTCTACCCCGTATAGACGATTTATTTGACCAGTTTCAGGGTATGCATGCCTATTCCAAGACTGACCTCAGATTAGGTTACCACCAGGTGAAAGTAAAAGTAGAAGACGTCTCGAAGACAGCCTTCAGGACCATGTATAGGCATTATGAATTCCTAGTTATGCCATTTGGTTTGACGAGTGCTTCTGCAGTATTCATGGATTTAACGAATAAATTTTTTCACCAGAATTTAGATCAATTCATTGTAGTTTTCATTAATGACATAATGGTTTACTCAAAGAGTTTTGAGGAGCATAAGATGCACCTACAGCTGGTACTTCAGATGCCGAGGGAAAAGAAGTTGTATGCTAAGTGTGGTAAATGTGAATTCTAACTAGAGAAAGTGTCATTTCTGGTGCATGTTACTTCAAGGGATGGTATTTCAATCGATCCCAGTAAGATTAAGGCAGTGTTGAATTGGGTCAGGCCGAAGAACGTTCAGGAAATTAAGAGTTTCTTAGGACTAGCGGGTTATTAGTGTCAGTTTGTGGAAGGGTTTTCAGCATTATCAGAACCTCTCACGCATATGACCAGGAAGAATGTTAGGTTTGAATGGGATATAGATTGCAAGCAGAGCTTCTAGGAACTGAAATAGAGGCCTGTCACTGCACCAGCGCTGATCATCCCGTCATGGGGTGATGGTTATGTCATTTACAATAACGTGTCTTTGAAAGGGTTCAGTTGTGTATTGATGTAGCATGGTGGGGTTGTAGCTTATGCCTCCTGACAGTTGAAAGAGTATGAAAAGAATTACCCTACCCACGATTTGGAATTGGCTGTAGTGGTGCACGTGTTAATAATTTGGAGGCAATTACTTGTACGGTGAGAGATGCGAGATATTTTCCGATCACAAGAGTTTGAAGTACTTCTTTACTCAAAAGGAGCTGAACATGAGATAGAGAAGGTGGTTGGAACTTATTAAAGATTACTATTAGTTCCCACCCAGGGAAAGCAAAAGTGGTAGCTGATGCTCTGAGCAGGAAATTAGTGGGACCAGCACTGCCCAGCCGACTAACAATTTGCACTGAGATCAGTCAACAGACTGACACACCCAACCGACTGACCATTTTTGAACTGTGTCGAGCCAACCGATTGAAAAATTAATAGAATTTATTTCTAGCATACAAAAAGGCCTTAGTCGCCTGTCTAGCTGACTGACCTTGTGAAATACACTACCCAGTCGCCTATCCAGCCAACTGACTCTACGAGAATTTAAATTTTTAAACCTCAATGAGAAAATTCTAAAAATCAAATTTTTAAATATGAACGTTATAAAAATTTGGTGGACACTCCAAGTAACTTAGGGAACAAGAAAATAATCCTAAAAATTTTATAAATACTACCTTAACCCCAAGAAATTGATACCTAAGCAATTACATAGCAAACTTACATTCAATCCCTCAAACTCTCTCAAAGTTCTCTATTGCTTATACTCTTACTGGGGAAAATCATTTGAATTGCTGCTGAAACATCAACCTATGGTTCTCATACTGAGTTTTCTCTATCACAAAAGAACCCTTGGTGATCCCTACACTTGAGCTTCAATTTTATTTCATATTGGTATTTAAATTCTTGAAGTACACAGTGCTGAATTTATACTAATTTACTCTGTTTGAGAGTGTTCTTGTACGTAGCTACTTTTTTATAATCTTGCAGTATTTTTGACGATTCAAGGTATTTGGATCATTGGCTAAGTGTGGGGATATCGTTTAGAGAGGCGGGCTCTAGCCTAATTGAAAGAGTGATCGAGTGAGGGAATATCACTTGGAGAGGCGGGCTCTAGCCTATTGAAGGAGTGTGTAAACGGTGTTGTTCCGCTCGATAAAGGAATTGGTTTAATGAATCCTTTAGTGGTTTGCCAAAGGTGAGGACGTGGGCTAGGGATAAGCCGAACCTCGTAAAAACCGTGGTCTCACTCTCTATTTCCTTTACTCTTTATTTTCAGCACTTATAAACTGCGTGGATGATTTAATTTCTTAATCATATATACTACGTAAATTTGGAAATTAAGTAAACTTAAAGTTTAATTTTGATTTGGGTTGCGGAAACCGAAAGGGAGTACGTTGGTTGATCCATACTTTGCGGAAACCATAAGGGAGTACGTTGATTGGTTAAACACCTAAATATAAATTAACTAAGAGTTTATTTGAATACTGAATTTTGGGAAGAGTGTGGATTTTTTGTTGAAAATAAAATTGAGAAACAAATTTTACAAATATAGGGCTTGATTCAAAATTTCATTCACTACAGGGCTGCAGACAAACTAACCGTCTTGATTGAATATTTTGTGGATTTTATTGGTTGGTTTTAAAGTTTGGTGTGATTGATTGTTTGTTTAATTATGTTGTGGATTGTATAAAAAGAACTAAGTTCTTGTGTGATTGTTAAATCAAACAAAGAAGTCAAGAATTGATTAAAAGAAACAAAAGAGGTTAAGGAATCTTAAAAGGAATTAAGAGAAAATTTTTAAATCCAATTCACCCCCCCACTTGGGACTACACATTAGTTTTCAATTGGTATCAGAGAGGGTTATAGAAAATCTCAATTAGTAGCTATACAAAGATTTTAATGACACACTTAGGCGTAGCTCCCTTTAGAGAAGGACAATCCTCAACTAGGCCACCCATCTTTTGTGATTTAAATTATATATTTTGGAAACAAAGGATGAGAATATATCTTCAAACTATGAATTGGAAAGCTTGGGAGGTTGTTACGGATGGTGACCTAATTCCCCTCAAACTAGTAGATGGAAAACAAGTCCTTAAGGAGAAAAAGGACATGACTGAAATAGATCACAAAATACTGCAAGTAAATTCTAGTGCTATGAATGCTTTATATTGTGCTCTAGACATGAATGAATTCAATAAGGTCATGACTTGCAAATTAGCCAAGGAGATTTGGGATAAATTAGAAGTTACTTATAAAGGAACCATTGATGTAAGAGATAGTAGAATAGACATACTCACAAGTGAGTATAAAGCTTTCAAGATGAACCCGAATGAATCAATTACAAACATGTACACAAGGTTCACCCACATAATTAACTCACTCAATGCCTTAGGAAAAACATACACTACTTAAGAAATGATTAGAAAAATTCTTAGAGAGCTGTCACCTATATGAGAACCAAAAGTCACTGCCATAACTGAAGGAAGAAATTTGAAAAATACCTCTTTAGATGAACTTATAGGTTCTCTCCTCACATAAGAAATGTCAATGAATGAAAGGAATGGAAAAGCTAAAGCCCAAGAATCTATAGCCTTTAAAACTTCAAACAAAAACTCTAGTGATGAGGATAAAATGAAATGGATGAAGATGAATTAGCCTATATATCCAAGAAACTTGCAAGAATACTAAGAAGGAAGAATAAATTCAAAAGAAGAAACCAAAACTCCGAATCAGATGAAGAAGAAACCAATATAAAGAAATCAAAGAATAAAATTCTCACATGTTATAATTGCAACAAGGCTGGACATATAAAACCGGAATGTCCACTACTTAAAAAAGACTCTAAAAGGAAAAAGAAAAAGGCAATGAAAGCCACTACTTGGATAGTTTGAGTACAAGTAGTTCGGAATGTGAATTAAGTGACCAACAGGTTGCTTATACTTGCTTTATGGCCTAGGACGATGAGGAAACCTCCTCATCCAAATCCTTAAATAATTCTTGTAGTGATTCATCAAATGAATCCAATTATGAGTGTATGCCATCTTATGAAGAGTTACAAAATGATTTATTCAAAGTGCATAAGATGTTAGTCAAAGTAACTAAACAATACACATCATTGAAAAACAAGAATGAAGGAGTGATAAAAGAGTTAGAATCTCTCAAACTTGTTGAAAAAGAAAAAGATTCAAAAATCAAGAAAATAAAAAATAAGAATGAAGCTGTGATAAAAGAGTTAGAAGCTAAATTTTTTGCTAAAAAAGAAAAAGAATTGAAAATCAAAAAATTAGAAAGCATGAATGAAAAATTGATGAAGGAAGTCAAAGACTTAAGATCCCAATCCTTTATGGAAAATGAAAAAAACTTATATATTTCTGAATTAGAGGATAAAATTACTAAGATGTCTAAAAATCAAGAAAAGGGTAAAAATATAGAAAATTCATAAATTTATGATCTTAAGAAAGAAATTGAGGATCAAGCCAAAATCATTTACACACTAAAGGAAAAGAAAATTTTGACAAAATGATTGGCTCACAAAGAATGTCTTTAAATAAAGAAGACATATGATTCAATGGAATTGAAAATAAAAGGAAAAAAAATCTTTACATGGGATACTTTACAAAAGAATCTAAAGATTATGCTAGCACCTCCTCAAATGCTTACACACATACAACATGTTTTCTATGTAAGAAAAAGAGGCATATTAAATTTGAATGTCCATTAAATAGGAAGTGTGAAAACAAAACAAGTATGGAGAATTAAAGAAGCATCACTTGTTAAACCATCCAGACCCAAGAAAGTATGGGTACCTAGTTAAAAAGCTTTGTATGGAAAATACTGAAAGAAGAGTTTGAGAGCTTATCTTATTAACAAAAATGGAAATTGTTGGCTTCAATTAATGAATGATTCATACAAGCCTTAAATTAGAAAGCATTAAGATACATGAAGTTTGGATGTATATATGAAATCAAAAGAAAAGAATATCTGAAGCAAATAGAACTTGTTGCATAAGTATTTTGAAGAGAGCTTAAAAATCATGATTATCAGCCGACTGACTGAACAACACCTTTAAGAAGAAAGGATAGGTCAGTCGATTGGACAACAGCTCAGCCGACTAACTAAAGGTAAAACTATTAAACAAGTTTGAAATGAAATATTTGAGCATCACAAAAACAATCCAAACAAAAGTATAGTACAATGCACATGATAATGATATACTCCATACTTATATGAATGCGGTATGATACATGTGTATATCTTGAATTTGATATCTTGAAATCGTCAAAGACAATGAAAATATTGATGATTTAAGGCTTACTATATTTTGAAAATCTGAGCATGAAGTTATTGAGTATGATTTTGAAGCATGAATTGTGATATTGATATATGAATGTGAAATTAATACTTATGATGGATCAACATGGATAAATTGATTTGTGCACAATGTGACAAAAGCATTGATATCTATAAAGTGTACTAGTATCCATGAATATATAAATTGATATTTGAGCATGTCAAGAATAATAATATCCATGAGTTGTGACATTGATATAATATTGATACTTGATATTTGATATCCATGAGCATATACATGATATGAATCAAAGTTTGAAACATGGACAATAAATTTAGAAAGCATAATAGGTATAAAATCTGAATGTATTAAATTTAGGGGGAGTATTATGACTCATTACTTGTATTATGATTTTTCCCTAATTATTAAATTGGTATCATGAATTTTTTTTTAATTAGTATTAGAATTAATAAAAATCTCAATTAGGATCCATATCTTGATATGTATGTTTGATAGTCATATGCTGAAAATAAGATTTATTTTTGATATCCTACTCTTTTTGATTGATGTCAAAAGGAGGAGAAGTTTTGAGCAAAAATTGAGAGTTTGGTATTAAAAATTTTGAAATTTTGTACATAGCAAAAGGGGGAAAAGTATTTGACAAAGGGAGAGAAGTATTTGACATTGAAAGATCTTAAACTTAAATGATGCAATAAGCATGATATTATATGATATTGAAATTGGTATTGATATTGATCTTGAAATTACAAATATTGTTAAGATGATGCTTATTGTAAGGGGGAGTTTTTTTAAGGCTTACTCAAATTTTTGCTCCTTATTTGTCATCATAAAAAAAGGAGAGATTGTTGGCCTAACAAGGCTTAACATTTTATTTTGATGTTAACAAACAAGTGAAACTTAACACATTTATTGAGTAATGATATTTCAAGACTCACAAGGATCAAGCATGAAAATGAAGCTTAAAGCATGTATTTAAAGATGATATTTTACAGTTTGAAGTATATGAGAGAGAGCTTGAAAGTATATCAAAGCTTGAAGAAAAACAAGAGAAGCAAAAGAAAGCAAAGCAAACGAAAGATCAAAGAAAAGACAAGCATGAAGACTCAAGCGCCAAGAATGTTCAAAGTCTTAGAAGTCTTTATGTAAGTGTTTCATATTTTAAATATCTTTTGAAATATTGTTGAAGCTCTTTTAGGGTTGAATATGGACTTAGAGACCAGATTTTTAAAACCCTGGAAAATGTGTTTGACAAAGTTATATTTAAATCTTTCAAGTAACAAAAGGGTTTAAAAATGAAAAATAAAAGATTTTTAGAAAATTAACTAGTCAATTGACTGACTAGAAAACACTGAGATTGGTCAATTGACTGAAAAAACATCAAAATGAATAACTGCCCAGCCGACCGACAGTTTGTATTGAGATCAGTCAGTCGATGGACACGCCCAGCCGACTGACCATTTTTGAACTGTGTCGAGCCATCCGACTGACAAATTAATGGAATTTATTTTTGGTAGATAGAAAGGCCTCAGCTGCCTGTCCAGCCGACTGACCTTGTGAAATACACTACCCAGTCGCCTATCCAACCAACTGATTCTACGGGAATTTGAATTTTTAAACCTCAACGGGAAAATTCTAAAAATTAGTTTTTCAAATATGAACATTATAAAAACTTGTTGGACACTCCAAGTAACTTGGGGAACAAGGAAACTAATAATAAAAAGTCTATAAATACTACCTTAATTCCAAGAAATTAATACCCAAGCAATTACACAGCAAACTTGCATTCAATCTCTCAAACTCTCTCAAAGTTCTCTATTGCTTATACTTTTGCTGGGGGAAATCATTTGAATTTTTGTTGAAACATCAACCTACGGTTCTCATACTGAATTTTCTCAATCAAAAAAGAACCCTTGGTGATCTCTACACTTGAGTTTCAATTTTATTTCATATTAGTATTTAAATTATTGAAGTACACAGTGCTGAATTTGTACTAATCTACTTTGTTTGAGAGTGTTCTTGTACACAGCTACTCTTTTATAATCTTGCAGCATTTTTGACTATTCAAGGTGTTTGGATCGTTAGCTAAGCATGAGGATATCGCTTAGAGAGGTGGGCTCTAGCCTAATTGAAGGAGTGACCAAGTGAGGGAATATCACTTGGAGAGGCCAGCTCTAGCCTACTGAAGGAGTGTGTAAATGGTGTTGTTCCACCTGGAAAAGGAATTGGTTTAGTGAATCCTTTGGTGGTTTGCCAAAGGCGATGATGTAGGTTGGGGATAAGCCGAAACTCGTAAAAACCATGGTCTCACTCTCTTTTTCCCTTGCTCTTTATTTTCAGCACTTATAAACTGTGTGGATAATTTAATTTCTTAATCATATATACTACGTAAATTTGGAAATTAAGTAAACTTAAAGTTTTATTTTGATTTGGGTTGTGGAAACCGAAAGGTAGTATGTTGGTTGATCTATACTTTGCGAAAACTGTAAGGGAGTACGTTGATTAGTTAAACACCTAAAGATAAATTAACTAAGAGTTTATTTCAATACTGGATTTTGGGAAGAGTGTGGATGTTTTTTTGAAAATCAAATTGAGAAACAAATTTCACAAATACAGGGCTTCATTCAAAATTTCATTCACTATTGGGATGCAAACAAACTAACCGTCTTGATTGAATATTTTGTGGATTTGATTGATTGGTTTTAAAGTTTGGTGTGATTGATTGTTTGTTTAATTGTATTGTGGATTGTATAAAAAGAACTAAGTTCTTGTGTGATTGTTAAATCAAACAAAGAAGTTAAGAATTGGTTAAAAGAAGTAAAAGAGGTTAAGGAGTCTTAAAAGGAATTAAGAGAAAATTTTTAAATCCAATTCACCCCCCCTCTTGGGACTACACCTTAGTTTTCAAAGAGGATTCCATTAGTGAAAGTCCTGTGGAGAAATTATGCGGTAGAGGAAGTTTCATGGGAACTCAAGGAGTTCATACGATTGAAGTACCCGTATCTCTTTAGCGGGGACCAGTAGTAATCAGGAAACGTTACTGGTGAATATGTAAATTTCTTTTGTGAAGGTTAGTTAGATGTAATAATTTTCTAGTAGTAGATAGTATTTTGGTTGTGGGAGAATTTTATTTTATGTGTATATGCAATCTCCCAGAACCTTGAATGTAACCATGGTATTCCTCTACCACAAGTGAGGGTAAGTAATAAAATAAGTTACCCATTTTCTTTCAAAGGATGGTATCAATATGGATAGTAAATTTCAAGGACAAAATTTTTATAAGGAGGGGAGAATGTAGAGACTCGGTGAATTATAGTAATTAAATAATAAAAGAAGGAGAGAAAAATGAATTTTCTTAAAGGATTTCAGTAAGGTCTCGTCGACGAGTGAAGAAGTGCTCGTTGACGAGCACGATTCTTGGGCTCATTGACAGGGAATTGCGTCTCGTCAATAAGAAGTTACCGAGAGGATTGTTTTAGACTCTGAAACTCATCGACGAGGAGAAGGTGTTCATCGATGAGCTCCCTTCATTAACTCGTCGATGAGGAAATGTGACTCATTGACAAGGCCACGTGGACAAACTTTCTATATAAGTTCAAGAACTCATTTTTATGCAGAAATTTTTTTCGGAAATCCTCTCTCTCTCTCTCTCTCTCTCTCTCTCTCTCTCTCTCTCTCTACTATGACACCCTCTCCTTCTCTCTTCAATTTTGGCTCCATCTTTCGTCGGATCTACGATCTGAAGCTGCCACGTTACTCTTGGGAAGATTCTCAACAATTATACTGAAGTGATTTGTTGGTTAGGCTAACTTGGGAACCATCCAAAATTTTGGATAAGTTGATTATTTTAATCTTTATTAAGGTATTTGGTATTTCTGGGTTAAGGAAAGGTATTAGATGGGTTTATACTGAAATTTTGTTATAGTAAATGCAATTTTAGGGTGTTGAGCTGGGGAACACATGGGTGTAATTTTGGAGTAAATTGTGGGCTTTTCCATAAGTCAGGTAAAGGGAGAAACTAAGTCAGTATTTTCATGAAATTATTTATTATTTAACTTTTATTTTCAAGAAAATTGTGTATGTTATAGAACTGAATTTGGAAATATTGTTGTTAACAAGAAAATGATTTTAGTACAGTTCAATAGGGAATATGATTCTGTACAGATTTTATGAATAGAACAATATTCACTTTTGTGTGGCACGAGTATGAAATTATATGATTTTATGTAATATAAGAATTTTATGTTTTCAGAATCAACATGTTATTACTATTTTCAGGAAGATATTAAAAACGATATGAGAACTATGTTTAAAGTATGGTATTGAAACAGTATTGAGATTTCGAACAATGTATGTTAAAATATATTCTAGCGTAAGGGCCGCGATTTTTCATGATATGATATAATGACGTAAGGGCCATGGTTTAATATGACATGCTGGCGTAAGGGCCGTGGGTTTTATGATATGTTATGCCGGTGTAAAGGTGGTTTATACATTATGATAAGCAAAACTTCATGAGAATGTTATTTTGAAAAATATTATTATGAAACAGCTATGTATCATATTTAAGATTTACTATATGTTCTCAGAACCCATATGACTTGGTTTAGGTTTTCACGAAGCACGGTACCGTAGCTATATGATCACGATCATGTATATGTTAGTGCTACCACATGTCGTAAGGGACTGTAGGAGATCGGCAGTCGATGTGGTTTTTTTGTAGTGTAGGCATCCCTCTGGCATCCGGACCAGGAGGGGCAGACCCATTGTACTTACAAACTTATATTGATCTAGCGTGGTCGGCCAGCCATTGCTAGGTCCTGCCTTTGGGTCGCACAACCTAGTCATGTGGGGGTAAGACATGACACCAGCCAGCTATCCATCCAGGATATTATTTCATGTACAGTTATATAAGATGATTTCATGTATAGAAACTCAGTATGTTATACCATGTTATGATAAACTATGTTTTACCCAGATATGATACATACATTTTTACTAAATATGATTTATGTACTATTACATTTATAACACGAAAATATTCATGATGTCACACACTAATGTTAGTTTATCTCCCTTACTGAGAGGTGTCTCACCCCAGCTATATAAACATTTCAGGAGCCCCAGATAGAAGAGTGGATAGAGTTTCGTAGCGTTAGAGGTTGATTGTCCTACCCTGTCAGAAGGGTAAGTTGTTATGCTAGGGTCTGATGGATTTTTGGGTTGTGACCCTAGGACACTTTTTTATCATTTTGGGATGTGTACATGTATAAAACAATTTAGTAAAACTCTGGTATTGGGTTGGTTGGATGATTTGATATGTATATGATTTTACGTTTACCGTCGCTTAGGTTTCAGAGTTATATTTCTGGTTTATCCCTAGTACCCATAAGTCTAGGTTGATTATATTTTATTAGCTAATTAGGATTATTATATTAAATGTTATTATAAAAAAATTTATTATCACGGTAAAATAGGCATGTCATTACAGACCAGGTCAAGAGTTTATAAATAGGATTTTTGTTTACTTCTTCATTAAGAAAACTAAATATCTCTCCCTCTCTCTCTCTCTCTCTAACCAGCACCCACACATTCTCTCTCTCTCTCTCTCTCTCTCTCTCTCTCTCTCTCTCTCTCTCTCTTTTCGATCGTTCGCCGTTCGTTGCCCATTTCAACAATCGGAAGTTATCACAAGAATCAGAGGGTGAATCTCTACGAGTCTAGTGAAGTGGATTCTTGAACTCGAGAAAAAATTAGGGTTCGATTTTTTAGTGTCTCGGGTTGTTTTTCAGGAAATAGGTAAGGGGATTATATTATGTCAGCTATGTTTATGAGTTCTATCCGAATGGAAATTGAAAATGGTTTATATATATATAGTTATGATTTTTCTAGGGTTTGTGGGCCTAGGGTTTGGTTAACCAACTTTATGTTCAAAACCAACCATTTAAATTTAAGTATGATATTTTTAAAGTATAGTATTGGACTTTATGAATGTTTTCACCAGTTGAGAAGTTGTTATTTCAAACCATAGGTTTGTTTTAAAATTAACCAAAGATGGTAGGGTTGATTATCTCCATTTTTCCCGTATTTAGCTATATATCTATATTTAGTAAAATAACAACCTGAAGATATTCATATCCCAGTTTTAACAGCAGTATTTACATTCTCAAGCAGATGATTTATTTATGAGATACTAGATAAAAATTGTGTGGCATGAGTATAGTTTTTAATTGGCATTAAATGAGCAGGTTTTATGTAATACTGAAATGTAATTGCTATATGTCGAGATATGAGATATGATGGCTATATGCCGATATGAGATATGACGGCTAAAAGTCGAGTTTATGATACACCGATTTTTACCAAGGCAGTATCTAACAGATATATTTTATAGAGATTATGTTGTATACATTTTTATAAAATGAATTATGTTTCAGTTTTATTATGATGTAAATTGTCGTATATGCTTTTAGAGCCATGTGTATAGCAGAGATATGTTATAAGCATGGTCCCGGGGCCAAAATGTGGAGAGAGGTGCAAGTTAGAGCGTGGATATTTAAAGATGATTGGTGACCTGGGTAAAGTACTCCCAGATGCAGTGATTCTGGGGCTCCATCCGATGTAGTAATTCCAAATGACTCAGCCTTCAAGCACAGAGAGAGTAGGCACCATCATACTACTTCAGAGATTGACTTAGCTATAGTCGGCCGACTACATGCTAGGTCCCGCCTTCAGGCCACACAACCAGTCATGGGGGGAAGCATGTCAAAGTAGAGTATGTGAACGCGCGTGACAACGCTAGTTCTATAGGCCAGGTTGTATCTTCTAGGCTTATATGGGCACATTTACTATAGAGAGGGCTATATTGAGCTAGCAGTATGTTAGTATGAAACTATGTATTTTCATATTTATAGAGCAACACAAATTTTAAAATGCCAAATAAATGTGTTTAAATGTTATCAGTATATGTACACACAAAATCTCATGCTAGCCACACACTGATAATAATATAATCCGCCTTACTGAGAGGTGTCTCACCCTAGTTTACAAATGTTGTTTCAGGTCCTTTGAGGGATTGAGCCTAGCATTTTGCCGGGCTAAGTTTAGACAGTAGACAGTCATTGCTAGTGCTGGTGAGATGTTAGATAGTGTCTGTCTCTTTTGGGATTGTGATAGTAGTTTATGATTTAGTTATGTATGGATGTATGTGAGAAACTCCTAGAAACTCTGATAAGTATTAGATGATGTATGTTTTTCTGCTATGTATGATTACACAGATTAGTATGGAACACTTGTTTTTCCCTTGTTTGGACGGGTTGTATATGTATGGTATTAGAGATATGTATGTTATGTATGTTTAGTGGCACTCCGAGCCTACCTAGAGGGTTGGGGCGTTACAGATAATGTATTTAGTAATCACCATGCATGCACCTTTTCACATAAATCAGTAATTTAAGACACAATATGTCACGGAAAAACCAATTGACTAATTCATTATACAAATTTTAATATATTTTTGTCAATCATTAACAAGTCAAGTGCATAGGTGCAAACTACAAAATGAATCCATGCAAAAACTTAGAAGCATAACCTCCATTGTCCGCCTTTTGGTCTCTTATATAAGAAATTAGGGTTCGAGCCCTCTAAGTAATTTTAAAACCTAGGCATTAGCTCTATAATTCACCTTTTGGACTCTTATATAGGAGATTGGAGCACGAACTGTTTAAGTTGTTATAAAAGGGAGTGCAAGTTTTATTTATTTATTTTTTTGGAGGGGGGAAGTAATTCAAGTATGGTGCTTGTAATTGAATATCCCTTAGGTGATTGCAAAATAACCAATTCTAACAAAATGATAAAATTAAAATGCACACAATAAAATAGTGTACTACAAAAATTACAAAAATAATGATTACTTGCAATCGACCACCCAAAATGACCAACCAATAAATAAGTATAAATACCTTTCAATGCAACCAGTAGGGCTTGTGCGCCCCCCCCCCCCCCCCTCCTCTCCACAAAGGAGAATGGGGAGGTGAATCACTGGGCCCAACGACCTTTAATTCTTTGTATCTTATGTAATATTTTACAATGTAATGTATCTAACTACGTTAATTCTCTCTCCTAAGATACATGCCATTAGTTAAAATTTGAAACTTTCATGTTAGATGCCTAAGATTTAAATAGAAAAGATAAAAAAGAGTATAGATGAGAGATGGACTATCTCTAGCTCTTGGTGTAATTTAGATTCTTTGCATCTCCAATTGCTAAAACAAAAACAGTAGAAAAGAAAACCTTAATTTATTGGTCAAAGAAAGGGTTAGTGAGTAAGTTCCTAATTTAATTCATGAATCTAATATAAGTAACATTATAGACTTTTCCAATCAAATAGTTCTCTCTCTTTCTCAATAGCAGAAATCCAATCTTATGCATGTGATATGATTATATGTGTTGGATCACTAAATTTAGGATCTACGTAGCATTATTGTTGTATTTTATTTTCTGTTTCTGCACAGTGAAGAAACATATTATAAAAATATTTTTGTGTATGTTGCTAATTTTTTATTTTTATAGTTAATTTTCAATTATTTGTGGAAAAACTAAAAATCAAGATTTATAACTTTTAGATATTTTGACTACCTATTGTCAGAAATTGTAGTAGTTAGAATTAGTTTTTTTAGATTAAATCATTCATATTATACACTTTAAATTGAAACTAAAATAAAACGATCATATGAATTTAAATATAGTTGGAGTAAAAATATACCTAAATTCCAAAAAATAATAATAAATTCAACTACAAAATATTTTTACTAATTATTAATTGTCATGTCCAATAAATTTTTTATTGCAAAATAAAATTTAAAAATATAGTCATTAAGTAAAATAGCTATAATAATTTTTTATTTTATAATAGTACTTTTTTAAGTGTAAATTATTTTAATCACATTTTATAATATTATTATATTTAAAGACAAAATGATCATTTTTAATTAAGTGTTTAATTTTTTTAATTTTATACCAAACACAATTTCTAGTTTTTAGTTTCTATATTTGGATTTTGATTTTCATTTCAGATTTTCATTTCTCTAACTTCTCTAATTATTATGTATCTGCTACCAAAATTTTTTACATGCATTTCTTCTATATTTTGGACATCTTTTTTTTTTTTTTTAACATACAATTGAGTATATAAAAATTGAATTTTTTATCTACAAACTTGAGAATTCAAACATACAAAGCTAAATAGTCATAATGAAATAAGAATATAAATTTTGAAAATACTTAATTGAAATTGCACACAACCTCTTTTACATATTAATGTTAATTGCTGTGTAAACAAAAAATAAATGTCAACTAACATATATAAAACAAAACTATGCAATTGAAGGTAAGACAAAAAAAAATGGTATCAACATTTAAATGCATAATGTGTGTTTTTTTTTCTTCTTAAAAATGAAAATTTAAAACTATATAGTAAAAATAGTATGAAAAAAATGCAGATTAATATATTTAAAATATTGTGAAAAATTCTTATAAAAAACTACCAAGCTTTCCTTTGATTAATAATACAAATAAATCTTCAGGAGTAATTATTGTTTTTATTTTATTGATATTGCATAATGAAAATGCCATTGACTGAGAAATAATTTCATTCTTCCTAAATTTTCCTTTTTTTTTTTTTAAGCTGCATTTGGTTGCTAAGAAGGTTTGTGTTCTATATAACACCAATTACAATTAAGCAAATTCTCACCATCCCAATAATGTAACACAAACAATGTCCAAATTTTGCATTAACAAGATTTTACAAGGTTTTGCAATTTCAAGATTTTCCAAAATTGATAGAGAACCATAATACAAAAAGTACAATTCAAACTTTCTTTAGCACACATCCTTTTCAATACGAGTTGTTCATTATGCTATACTACCCTAAATTAATAGTCCTAAGATACACGGAAAAAGCTCTATTACCTATAGTCTAAAGAGGACCCCAAAAATTCTTTTGTAAAAGCTGAAAAGAAAGAAAACAGAAACTTCTATCTGCATCGAAAGGTCCATCATAGAATATCAAACAAGCATATTCTACATATATATATATGCATCAAATATAAAGGATACCAATAAGGGAAAATACATGTATGAAAGAAAGTGTTGTTTTAATTTTCTTGAGAAACAATCACACACTCAAATGTAATGCATTGTGACTATACGATCTGCATACTTGAAATTTCGATTTGTGGTTAAGTACTCTTTATTAGTTTTGTTTTCTCTTTAAGTGTGAATCCAATGTAAAGAGAGGAGAAAAAATGTTTATTCCACCAACGAATAACCAAGCTTTACTTAAGGGTTAGGTCCCTTTAGAAAAAAGAAAAAGAAAAAAAGATTACACAGACACACACACACACGCAAACAAGACACCAAAATTTATGTGGAAAACCCTTCATTGTGAAGGGAAAAACCACAGGACCGAAGTCCGTATCCAATCTTCCACTATGTCAAAGTATTACAGTTACAAAGTCTTCTCTAGTCAAAACTAAGGGCATCGACCAACTATTTTCATCACGAACAAGAAAGTCTTTTACTTTTGCAATACTCAACTGGTCTTTGGCAGCTTGAACTTCGAAAAAGCATCCATAGCAAGTAGTACAATATGCAGCAGACGATGGAAGCTAAGATCAGTGGCTCCTTTGACAATAGCTATATCCTCTCCACTCCCCCAAACTTTGAGATTTGACTGAGTCATGAATAGACGAACACAGTATTGGAACTGGCATTTGCATTAACATCGGTGGGATGTTCCTTTTGAATGCTTTTTTTTTTTTTGTGTGTTTCATAGCCTAACCTAATGGAATTTCTGGTGCTAGTGGTTCTTCCTACAAAGGAATATGAGTATAAATTATTTTTGTTCAGCAAAGAACTTTCAAAACTATGATTATACAACAAATTAAAAAAGTTCTCTTCATACCTATTATAACATATCATGATGATCGAACAGATCTTTGCATCCTCTCACTCTGAGCTTTCTTAGGTGTCATAAGATGCGATAGGACCGATGGTCCTCGAAGATAAACAGGTAAGAATGTACCGTACCCTCCAAATCTGGGGCCTATCAAGTAAGTGTTCTATAATATCAATATCAATTCAAAAGAAATAATTTAATTGGGCTAAAAATTCATGGTTCATTCAACCATCACTCACCCAAATTCTCCAAAGAAATCTCACCCTCAAAGTATTTTCTGTGATGTCCTAATGCCTGCTCAATCCTCTCATCCTATCAAACGAACTTAATCAAGTTAGTTACTTATGATACAAAATCAAAACAGAGAGGATGACAAGAACACGATATGTCAAACAAATGTGCAGTGCTAAAAAGATTACAAGTGTTCCAAAAAACTGGTTGAGTAAATAATCTCATTCTACTCGTAATGCCTTTCGTGAAATTCCCCGATCGTGGTTTTAAACTCGAGCACTCCATCTGCAAACCGGGCAATGAAGACTCAAGGCCGAGTTTGAGTTCAAGATATCAAAGTATAATATTTTAAGTCCTTTTCAATATCAATCCGTCTCTTTCTGATGCAAATGTTTATAAGCATGATTTCAAAAGAAAGCACAATTATAAAGAATTATACCAAAGGTACTAACAACTCTTGCTAATTTACTCTTTTTTGCAAAGGGCAGTTCATACGATTGAAAATGGACTCAATGAATAATATTTTGAACTTATTGATACACTGCAATATCAAACACATGCGTAAAATTGACCTATAGTTTAAATGGTAATAATTTAAGAAATAGGACAGCTATATTCATGCATGAACATATAAAATCATTTTAACAAAACTTATATGCATGGAAATATTTGAAATCTTACGATGTGGGGAGCGATATCTACGTCCATGTTTTGGCCATAGTCACAAGTTCCTATTTTTGCACCTCGAACTTGTTTATGCTTTTTTTCCCTTTTTTTTTTTTTTATAAATTTTTTTCTCCTTTTCCTTTTTACAAATGGACTGAGTATCGTAGATGGGATGCTACCCTGAATAATAAAAAAAAAAACACAACACAAAAAATGTTTTAAAAAATCTATAATTTATGCAAGAAAATATCATTTTACTGCAAAGCAAATATTAATAACCAAAACTTTTTAAAAAAAGAGCATTCTAATAAAAATAAAATAAAATTAATTATTAAAAAATTATTAACTTAATAACATTGTGCCCCAATTTCTCCAATTTCGAAATTGAAGAACTTCAAGAGACTTTTGTTCCCTTTCCTTTTTATTTTTTTATTTTTATTTTTGAGTTGGCATTTAAGAAAGATGTGGCCCGTCCAAAAGCAAAAAATAAAAATAAAAATGAAAGAGGCAACGGTCCTCCTCAGCCATCAAAGTTCAGGTGTTCTAAATTTCCAAAATTGACCTCCATTGGAGACTTTAAATTGAATCCACGGGAGGGCATTAAAATCAATTCAAGATTTTACTCGAGCCTGTCGCTGAGGGCGTGAAGTACAGTGCAATCAACAGCGTGTGATTTCCGGCGAAGGCCGTAGCCTTAGCTCCGCCATGATCGGCGTCGCATCTGCCGTAGCCCCCGCCACGGAGACGATCGTACTTGGCACAAGCCAAGGGCGACTGCACTCAACGCCGACCTCCCCTGATCGTAAACGCCACAATCCGACGTGGTCCCGATCAGGTACTCGCTCGGCCATAGCGATGGTGAAATCGCTTTACAATTCCAGTGACGCCGACCTAATCACAACCGTACATCTCATGAGATTGGAAGCATCTCCGGTCAGGTAATCAGCCGGCGAAGGCTATGTCCGTACTCTCTGACGGCTCCGCCGTCTTCGAATACGCTTTCCGACTAACCTTATTACCAGAAAATCGTCTTCCCTCAACAAGAAACCATCAGAGATTCATTTAAAAAGTCTAAAAACTAAAACCCATTGCCTTAAAATATCAAAACACACTGATAATTAAAAAAAGAAAAAGAAACATTGCAGGTTATCCACGTACCTCTGAAAACTACAGCACGCTGCACTTCAAGTCGCGATATCTCGAACAAGAGCGAAAAATATATATGAGTTGAAGTCGGTGGGGGTGATCTGATCAAAATAGTTTCTTGATGAAGTGCGAATGATTATTTGCGGTGTTTAAATACTACCTCTGAAGTTGAATGCGCAGTTTAAACAGCAGCAATTTGAAAATTTTAATTTTTCTAAAATTTCAAAAATACCCCTACAATCTGTTACTCTTTGTTCAGTATTTTTCCTTTTCTTTTTATTATTATTATAACATTATTATTAGCAAAAAAAAAATCTAAAGAAGGAAAAATAAAATAGAGAAGATAAAAATAAAAATAAAAATAAATCAGATTTTAGAAAAAGATTTATTGTTTTGATTATTATTATTATTGTTACTATTATCACTAAAATGGACAAAATAAAAAAAAAATTTAAAATATAAAATTTTAAAAATTAAGAAAAAAGTGTCGGTCAAGATTTGAAAACAAAAAACAAGAGGAGTTGAAATTTAATCTCAAGAAAAAATAAAAACTTTGAAAGAAATCCCAAAAATCCAAAAAACGCATTCAATAATTCTTCAAAATTCAAATTTGCATTTCAATTCATGAAAGCAAAAAATAAATAATAAATAATTAGTAAAAATAAAATACAATAAATAATATTGAAAATTGAAAAAATGGTTAAAATAACAAAAAATAAAATAAAATTATATAAAATTCAAGAAAATGGTTCAAAAACAAATTTTGAAAATGTGGTTACCTTGAGAGGGTCAAAGTGATCCCGAAAGAACTCGACATTTTATATATCGTGTCAAAAGTATTGCCCGGAAGAGTTATGAAAAAAATTATGATAAAAAAACATAAAAATAAAATCAAACCCTAAAGCCAACCAAAAAATTAATAAATTGCTTTGAGCATGGATAATCAATGTAATTTCTATTTAAGTAACTCAATAATAAATCTAAGATTGGAACCTCTCCCATAGCTTTGTAGTGATAACGTGGAAGATACTTTGAAGATATATATATCCTTTCTTATTTGGTGAGAGTGTTATTCGATTAATCAAGTGAACTAATATTTAAATATTAGTAGAAGTGCTTAAATTTATAATTAGGTTATTCCTTCATACAGTGTCTCTGGAAGCCATGGTATCACAATTTATAGAGATATAACATTCCTTATGCATAAGCTAGGTTGAAGATGAAGCAACATCAAATACTTTAGGATTCCCGATGCCAAAATTTGCTTGTACAATTTAAGAGGATGAGATGTGTTGACTTGGAACTTTGATAGGTCATTAAGTTATTGAACTTTAAGTCTGTCTCTCTTCTTTTCCTTCATTAGAGTCGGTTGACTATTGACAGTACAATTAGGTTACTGAGTTGACTTGATTTAGTTTTTCTTAAAATATGTTTAATTTAGAATCCTTAAATATCAGAAAAATATACAAAATTGATTTAAAAAAAAATTGGGAAAAACAAAATGATCAGAAAATAATAATAATAATAATAATAATAATAATAATAATAAAAAGATAGTGCAGGAAGAGATTAAAAATAGGTGAAAAGCATACAAAATAATAAAGATTCAAAGAAATAGTAGTTTGAAAAATCCAAGAAAATAAAAATAGTTAAGTAAAAAAAATTAAGAAATTGAAACAATTTTAAGGATCCATAAAGTTGTAAAACCTCATAGAAATTCAAGATTTCAAGTACAACTTCTTGTGTCTTTTTGGATTCTGAGGCGAACGTATATAAAAAAATTAATGTTAACTAACGTATATAAAACAAAACTATGCAACTGAAGGTAAGACAATTCTTTTTTTTTTTTTTTTTAAAAAGGTATCAAAATATAAGTGCGTAATGTGTTTTTTTTTTCTTAAAATTGAAAATTTAAAACTATATACTAAAAATAGTATGAAAAAAATACAAATTAATATTTTTAAAATATTGTGAAAAATACAGATAAAAAACAACCAAGCTTTTCTTTGAATATTAATAATACAAATAAATCTTCAAGAGTAATTTTTTTTTTATATTGCATAACAAAAATGTTGTTAACTGAAAAGTATACGTTCTTCCTAAATTTCCTTTTTTTTTTTTTGAAAGCTGCATTTTGTTGCTGAGAAGTTAGTGTTCTATATAACACCAATTACATTTAAGCAAATTCTCACCATCCCAATAATGCAACACAAACAACGTTCAAATTTTGCATTAACAAGATTTTCCAAAGTTTTGCAATTTCAAAATTTTCCAAAATTCATAAAGAACCATAATCTAAAAAGTACAATTCAAACTTGCTTTAGTACTCATCCTTTTCAATATGAGCTGTTCATTATGCTATACTACCTAAATTAATAGTCCTAAGATACACATAAAAAGCTCTATTGCTTATAGTATAAAAAGGACCCCAAAAATTCTTTTGTAAAAGCTGAAAAGAAAGAAAATAGAAACTTCTATTTGCATCAAAAAGTCCATCGGTAGAATATCAAACATGCATATTCTACATAAGCATCAAACATAAAGGATACTAATAAGGGCAAATACATGTATGAAATAAAGTGGTGTCCTAATTTTCTTGAGAAACAGTCACACACTCAAATGTAATGCATTGTGACTATACGGTCTGCATACTCCAATCTCGATTTGTGGTTAGTACTATTTATTAAGTTTTATTTTCTCTTTAGGTGTGAATCCAATGTAAAGAAAGGAGAAAAAAATGCATATTACACCAACGAATAACAAAGCTTTGCTTAAGGATTAGGTTCCCTTAGGAAAAAAAATTTAAAAAAAAAAAAAAGAGATTGTACTAAGCTAACTAAAACCACTTGATATTTACTTTATCCCCCAAACCATTAAAAACCTCTCTAGAGCTCTTAATAATTCATATACCTTTCACAAAGGCATACTGTTCTTTTCCAAGTAATGTTTGATAAAAATTTTAGCGTTGTGTGTGGGTCATTATTTGTAGAGATATATAACTAATTAACAAGATATCTACTAAAATCTCAAATAGCATGCAATAGCCCAAGCACAATGGTTTGACATCCATAAAGGCAAAATGTTGGCTACACCCAGGACAAAAATATTCCTCGATCACTGAAAAAGACTTCTAGGAGTCGAATGTGTCGTTTATTGTCATCTAGGTACATATTTAATGTGTTTTAAATCTTTTGCACGATATCCAATATTTAACAATTAGGTGGAATTTGGATGCAAGGCAGGGTAGTGTTAGGGAAGGTGGGTATCAAGGTGAGGGTCAAAACCTATTAGCTTTACCATGATCCCAAGAGGGGGGGGGGGGGTGAATTGGTATTTTTAAAATTAATGCCCTAGGTCAGTATTTTAATAGTAGTAAATTCACAACCCTATGGTCAATCTAGTGTAAGTAAATTAAAGCAATTGTACTATGTACCAGAAATTAAATAACGCAATTTAATTAACTAAGCATGCACTAGAAAGCAGTAAAAAGAAGTGACACGCAGAAGTGTTATCGAGGTTCAGCAAATTACCTACGTCCCCGCCTTGGCTAATAGGCACAAGGATTACCACTATAATGCTCACTTAAACGGGTGGTGCAACACCTAAACAATAAGGTCAATTAGCACAAGGCTGAACTCAACCTTTACACTCATTACCGAGCTGGATTACCGTCCCCTCAGGCCACGCCTGAAATACAACAGTATTATCTCAATCAAATGGTACAGTGATTATGCTTTCATGTAAAGCAAATATGTACCCAATACGTGCAGTAACATACACATCAATGATATGGATATAGTGTAAGCTCAGTGATGCAAATAATTGTGTTATCAACACTCAATATGGTATAATCAGTGAGATGCTCAAAAGTGTTCAATACAAGCAATATCTTGGAATCTAAGCAAAGTATAGTTCAATAGCAAATCAGTATTCCAAAGATATGAATCAGATAATCAAACTAGTTCAAGAAGATTTTCCTCAATGAAATAAGCACAATACTAGTTTGAAAATATTTTGCTTATTGAAAAATATTTGCACAACAAAAAAAAAAAAAAAACTATTGGACACTTACAATAATAATGCAAATATCCTAAGCTCTCTTAGTTTATCCCAACACACAATTTATAATATCAAAATTTGTGGGATAAACTTAAACTAAACTCCCCAAAAATAGTATCACACTCAATCAATCAAATGGGAGTTTCTAGCAAGGTGTAGCAATCACAAGCACTCTTAATATGCTTTCACAAACTCATAATATATCAAAAAGTGAAGATTTGAGAGTATTTTGAAAAGAGGAAATTTTTTGGCTAATCAACTTGCTAATTATTACTAATCTTTGCAAATGAGCCTATATTTATAGGCATGGTGAAAAATATAGCTGTTTGGGACTTGTTGGGAATTAATAAAAAAATTTCAAATAGTTAAAACATCATTAACCCAACATAACCCAATTTTACCGCGGTTAAAATAATTTTAACCCGCCGTGGTTCGGGCGGCTGAACCGTGGTTCGGTCGCCCAAACAGATGCAATAATAAAAGTTATTTAAATAGGTTCAGTTGCCCGTGTCATGGTTCGAAAACTCGAACAAAAGTCAGTAGCCTTTGTTCGTAAATTCGGGTGCCCGATCATAAGTTCGGTGGCCCGAACTCATGTGTTCGGTTGCCCAAGGCTCAGTTTGAACTATATTGTTCGGTCACTCAAGTTGGTGGAATGTCCCTTTCAAAGGGTTAGGGTGCCCGAGAACAGTATGCATAAATATGTTCGCCCGAGAGCCTAAGTCAACTGTTAACTTCTCAATAGTTCGGGCGCCCAAGGAGTTTTGAACTCCTGGGGTTTAGTCACCCGAGCTCTCTCAATTTCCCTAGAAATATTTAATGAAGTGCATTTTTGTAACACTCCTTCATTTTGTATGATATGTGTGAGTGTTGGGACCTAAAGTCTTACTATGGTCTTACTGAGCTTACCAAATATCCTATGCATGATATGCAGTTAAGAAAATACAGACCATATCTTAGGCTACTATTACAGACCCATATTACAAAAATTGAATTTGGCAAATACAAATTAAGATCTCTAGGGTCTTCATGTCTTACTTTAAGTGTATTTTGAGATGTTCATTTAAGTCTGTACAAACACTTAAAAATCATCAAATACCTAAGTATTTGTCATTATCAAAACCGAGTGTGACCTATAAGGTCAACATTCTGCCCCTTTTTAATGATGACAAATACATTATGCAAAAAAATGGGTATAGCCTTAGAAGGTTCCCCCTAACAATGTGTATCGTGTAAAATTCTAAATAATTCTAAATAATTTTTCATGTAAGTTCAACTCAACCCAATTTTTGCCCTCTTATCCATCTCCCCCTTTTGGCAACAGCAAAAAGGGCCATAAAAATTATAACTTTAGATAATGGGTAATAATCATTTGTATACAAAAGAGGTTTTGAAATTTTTTAAAAATTTCAGAAGCGTGTCATTTGAATATAAGACATTTTCCAAACATTCCTGTATAAAAACGACCTGTTTTGAGTTTATAAGACCTAACAGTTTATCCACATCTAGGAAACTCGAACAGTTCCAGTATGATCGAGATATAAAACATAAGTGTAATCATCATGATGTAGTAGATATGAGAATTATGCATTGCAAGCCATGATCAATTTTCACAAAGTCTACACCAATAGAAGATACCAACAATTATATTAGTTATTAGACTTTTAAAGATTATTTGAAAGCTCCCCCTGAATTTATGCAAATTATGAAATATCTAGGAGGCGTCTCTACTATGCATGAGACCTAATCCACGTCTAATATGTATGAACCTATCTTCTAGAAGTGGTTTAGTGAAAATTTCCTTCCACTGCTCATTAGTGCATACAAACTCAAGAGCCACATCCCCTTTCTGCACATGATCACGAAGGAAGTGATGTCTAATTTCAATGTGTTTAGTTCTTGAATGTAGATAGTATTTTTAAAAATGTTGATTGCGCATGTATGATCACATTTAATTGGTACTGTATCATAGTGCAATCCAAAATTCATAAGTTGTTGTTTCATATAAAGAGTTTGAGCACAACAACTACCAGCCGCAATATATTCTGCTTCAGCTGTGGATAAGCCAACTGAGTTTTGTTTCTTAGAGAACCAAGAAATGAGAGATTGTCCTCGAAAGTGACAAGTGCTACTGGTACATTTTCTATCAACCTTACTACTGGCAAAGTCAGCATCAGTATAGCTCACAATCTCAAAGGTAGTATGCTTAGGATACCATAAGCCTAATTCTATGGTTCCAACTAGACACCTAAGGATTCGTTTAACAACTAATAGATGAGATTCCTTAGGAGCAGCCTGAAACCTAGCACACATGCACACACTAAACATAAAATCAGACCTACTACAAAAGACTCCCAATAATGCCACGATACAATTTCACGTTAGTAGGGATCCCTTGCTTATCTTTATCAAGTTTAATGGAAGAACTCATAGGGATACCAAGAGTTTTACAGTCTTCCATATTAAATTTCTTTAGCAAGTCCCTGACATATTTAGATTGACATATGAAAGTTCCATATTCAGCTTGTTTAATTTGTAGCCCTAAAAAGAAACTAAGTTCACCCATCATGCTCATTTCAAATTCACTTTACATGCATTTGGCAAACTCATTACACAATTCATCATTGATTGCTCCAAAAATGATATCGTCAACATAAATTTGAACAAGGAGCATATCATCATTTTTGGATTTCATGAAAAGTGTAGTGTCAATTTTGCCATGAGTAAACCCATTTTCTAGCAGAAAACCACTAAACCTCTCATACCAAACTCTAGGAGTTTGTTTCAATCCATACAAGGCATTAGATAACCGGTAAACATGATATGGATATTTATGATTTTCAAAATCAGGTGGTTGTTCTACATATACTTCTTCATTAATATAGCCATTTAGAAAAGTGCTTTTAACATCCATTTGAAACAATTACAAATTTTTAAAAGCGGCATAAGCAAGTAGCATACGAATGACTTCTACCTAGCAACAGGAGCATATGTTTCATCAAAGTCTATCCCCTTTTCCTGATTATAATCGTGGGCAACTAGTCTAGCCTTATTCCTAGTTACTACCCCATTCTCATTTTTCTTATTTCTATATACCCATTTAGTTCCAATAATGGTATGATCATTAGGCCTTGGAACTAGGGTCCATACTCTACTTCTTTCAAATTGATTAAGTTCTTCTTGCATAGACATCACCCAAGACTCATCATCTATAGCTTCTTTAATATTTTTAGGTTCTTCTTAGGACAAGAAAGCAGAATAATTCGCTAGGTTCTTTAAGGAAGATCTTGTGGCTACACATGGATGGTTTGTAATGACCCGGAATTAAAATAATTAGAAAATATAATGAATAAAATGGATTAAAGGAAAATAAGGGGAAGAAAGGAAGAATTTTTAAGAAAATAATAGGCCTCGTTGACGAATGTCCTGTATTCGTCAACGAGTGTCCTTCTAAGATCGTCGACGAAGTATGCTTCACGTCAACGAAGAAGTCCCAAGAGAGAATTTTGGAAACCCTGAATTTTGTTGACGAAGGTATCTTTTCATCAATGAAGACTCTATAGTGCCTTGTCGACGAACCCATGTGTCTCGTCGACGAAGCCCTGCGTATAAAAAGGGTTTTTCTTCATTTTTAGTGTGAATTCTCGAACTCTCTCTCCTCTCCTCTCTCTCTCTCTCTCTCTCTCTCTCTCTCTCTCTCTCTCAAAATGATCCCCCAGCCTTCTCTCTTCAGTTTCGGGCAGGATTTGACCTGGTTTGGCGATTCGAAACCGCCACAAGGTTCGTGAGATCATTCTCTTCAAGACTGTAGGAACTGATCGTTAGGGTGTGAGGTTTGGGAAACATCCCAAAATTAGGGTAAGTTAGTTATTTTGGGTTTAGTTATTTTGGGATTGTCTTAAGGAATATTGTTATTTGGAGCCTAGGAAATATAAAATAAGTATTTTCTTTAAGATTTAAGTTAATTGAAATTTATTTTAATTAAGTTAGGATTTTTGGATTCAGGGTCCAAGTGGACGCTGTGGGTATCAGTTCGTGGATCCTACAGGCGTAGTTTGAAAGTCAAGTAAGGGGGAAATTTATATATTAAATCAGTTTTTTCATGAATTAAAATGAATTATGTGTTATTTTTGTATATATGTTTATATGTGGGTTTAAAATGACAGCCATGAAATTTATGTTTTCTGAGCCTAGGATTGTTTATATAGTTATGTATATGTGAAAGTAAATGAATGAAAGTGAAAAGTATTTTCTGAGGAATTAAGTAAGTAATGAAACGTATTTTTAGCATATAAATATTAATTATTGGTTGGCTTATTCTGTAAGGAATGTATATGAATTTTATTGCTAAAACCGTGTGGCATGAGATTCTGTGTGAATATATGTTAGATATACGAGATGCAAGTTAAGTAAGTAAAGCTTTATGAATAAAAATGATATGGACAATGTTGCTTGTGTATGTTAAATGCAACCATGTAAATGTAAGACAGCTGAAAGACAGCCATGTTAGCAGATTCTAGCGCATTTCTATGTAGAAACTAAGAAATGATGGCTAAATACCAGCTGTAGTACAAAGGAATGAAATGAAATGTTATGCAATGAAATGACAATGAAATGAAATGACAAATGCGAATGATGTAAATGGGAAAGAGTCACTTAAAGTGAAACGAAATGTAAAGTTAAGTTATGAACATGAATGAATGTGTATGAATGTATAATGACAGAAAGGAATGATGTATTATGATATTAGAAGTATGTATGTACATAGAACATGTTGTGATTGGGCAAGAAGAACTCTTCGCCTGAGGGCTTGCTGAGAAAGGCGAGTGCATTTGTAGCTTCTGATGTGGCAGTAGCTGTATAACGTACTAGGGTAGAGGGAACCTATTTGTATGGGCGGGTAGATTTCCCTATCCTTAGGGCCTTTGCCGATAAACTATTGTTGAATGTGTGAGTACGAGATTAATCTAACACTTGAGGGCTTACTGAGTAAGGTGAGTGCCTTGGTATGCTTTAGTTGTGACCTTAAGGTTACTTAAGTATCAAAGCAGAGGGGTGTTACTTGTATGGGCAGGTAATCACCCCTATCCTTGGGTAATCTCGAGGGTTAAATATTTGCATGTGATTGTGTAGGTTCAGAAAATGATTTCAATGTTACGTGATGATTTGCAAATGAAATTAAAATGATGTCTATTTACCTCATGTTGGCCACACGCTGTTTTAATATGTATGTTTCTTCCCTTACTCAGATGTGTCTCACCTGAATATGAATATTTCTTTTTCAGGACATCCTTGAGGTCAATCTTAGGAGCTCGAGGGTATTTTTAGCATTTTTGGAGGACTATAAAGAAACAGGGTATATGGTGATAATATTTTGGGGATGTATATGTTATGTTATAAGTCTTTATGTTTTAAGTCTGTGGAGAAAAGAATGTTTGTGGACATACTAGAATGTTATGGAATTATGTATTTATGGAAATGCAGGCGATGGTTGGATTTTATGGATTTATAGGTAAAAAATAGAAAACTTTGGTATTACGGTATTATGGTATATGTTGTATGGAGATTATATTTATGTTTTCCGCTGTATATGTTATGGATTATGATTTATCAGGATATTATCAGGTATAACGCACCAGAACCAGGTTTATGGGTTCAGGGCGTTACATGGTTCACCTATGATTTGATCTATAGGACGATTCCTAATGAATTTCCAATCTCTAGGAAACTTCTGAGCTTCATTTTCATTATCATTATCTTCAGATGATTTATCATTTACTTCTGATTTTTCACTTTCATTGTTTTCAATAGAAAATTTATCTAAGTATTTTCTAATGTCAATATCATCTTCATCATCTTTCTCAGAAAATGGATTAGATTCGTCAAACACAACATGGATAGATTCAACGACAGTCAATGTTCTTTTATTGAAAACCCTATATGCTTTATTATTAAGAGCATAACCTAGGAAAATGCCTTCATCAGATTTAGAGTCAAATTTCCCTAGATGTTCATTATCCCTAAGTACAAAGCATTTACAACCAAAAACATGAAAATAAGAAATATTGGGTTTATGTTTGTTCTACAATTCATAAGGGGTTTTGTCAAGTGATGGTCTAATCAATACCCTATTCATGACATAACAAGCAGTATTTATGGTCTCGGCCCAAAAATACTAAGGTAAGTTATGTTCATTTAGCATAGTTCTACCCATTTCTTGTAAGGACCTATTCTTTCTTTCTACTACACATTTTTGTTGAGGGGTCCTAGGTGCAGAAAAGTTATGTGATATGTCCTCTAGGTCACAATAATTTTCTATGCCTTCATTTTTAAATTTTGCGCCTCTATCACTTCTTATATGAGTTATCTTATAGCCCTTTTCATTTTGAATTCTCCTACAAAACTTGGTAAACTGTTCATATAATTCATTTTTATGTGAAAGAAATAACACTCATGTGAACCTAGAAAAATCATCAATAATGACAAAAGTATATGATTTACCACCAAAACTTTGCACAGAATTAGGACCAAACAAATCCAAGTGAAACATTTCAAGTGGTAGATATAAATTTCTTTTTCTTAAAACTAGATTTTATTTGCTTACCCATTTGACATGCATCACAAATTTTATCTTTTACAAATGACATTCTAGGCAAGCCTTTTCTAATTCTTTTCTTACTAGTTTTGACAATAAGTCCATGCTAGCGTGTCTTAAGCGCCTATGCCATAACCAACTAACTTCATTTATTGCAGAAAAACAAGTAACTTTTTGTGAAGCTAAGTTATCAAAATTGGTAGTGTACACATTTTCATGGCAGTCTGCAGTAAAAAACACTTTATGATATGATTTACTTTTAACTATGCATTTATCATTTTCAAATGATACTCTATATTCTTTATCACACAAATCACTTATGTTCAATAAATTATGCTTTAGCTCATTAACTAATAAAACATTATCAATAACAAGGGAAGGATCCTTACCAATCTTACCTACGCCAATGATGCGTCCCTTTGCATTGTCGCTGAACGTCACATATCCTCCATCCTTGGGAATGATTGACGCAAATTTTTCCTTGTCGCCGGTCATGTGTCGTGAGCACCCGTTATCCAGGTACCACCTGTCCTTGGAGGAAGACGATCTCAAACATACCTGCAAAATAGACTGAGTAACTGATGCTGGTCCCCAAATTTTGTTGGGTCCATGGGGGTTAGTGTAACACCTCAAACCCTTAACCTGGGTCTGTTGCGTTATATCTAATAAAATCTTTGATAAATCATAATCCATAACATACGCAGCGGAAAAAACATAATCATAATATCCATAAACAAAGTTCTATAATACCACATTTCATAATACCAGAGTTTACTAACCTTATCTAAATTTCACAATATCCATCCAACACTTGCATTTCCATAATTACACAAATCTCCAAAACATTTCAGTATGTTCACAACCATTCCGTTCTCAACAGACTTAAAACATAACGACATAAAATATAAAATATATACATCCCCAAGTATTAACAAACATATACCCTTTATCTTTATGTTCCTAAAAAATGATAAATACCCTCGAGCTCTCTAAGCTCGACCTCGAGGATGTCCTAAAAAGAAATCATCATATTCAGGTGAGACACATCTCAATAAGGGAAGAAACAATATATTAAACACAGCATGTGACTAACATGAGTTTATATAACAACATATAATTTAGCATTTGAAAATCTTTAATATAATTTCTGAAATCATTCTCTAATCCTAACCAAACACATGCAAAAGATTTAACCCATGAGATTACCCAAGGATATGGGTGATTACCCGCCCATACAAATAGTACCCCTCTGCTCTGATACTTAGGTAATCCAAAGGTCACTACTGAAACATACCAGAGTACTCACTTTACTCAGTAAGCCCTCAAGTGTTAAATTGATCTCGAACTCACACCGTTCAACAATAGTTTTCCGGCAAAGGCCCTAAGGATAGAGAAATCTACCCTCCTATACAAGTAGGTTCCCTCTGCCCTAGTACGTTATACAACTACTGCCACATCTGAAGCTACTAGTGCACTCACCTTACTCAGCAAGCCCTCAGGCGAAGTGTGCGCCCTGCCCAAACGTAACATGTTTTACATACATAGATACTTCTAATATCGTAAGACTTTATTTCTTTTTGTCATTATTCATTCATATACATTTATTCATGTTCATAACGTCTACATTTCATTGCATTTCACTTTACGTGATCTTTAACATTTCATTGTTCATATTTGTCATTTCATATCATGGTCATTTCATAGTCATTGCATAACATTTTCATTTCATTTCCTTCGTACTACAGCTAGTCTTTAGCCATCATCAGTTAATCTACAATTCCTTTTAGCTGTCATCAGTTAGTCTACACAAAAGTGTGTTAGATCTGCTAACATGACTGTCTTTCAGCGGTCTTATGTTTATATGGTTGCATTTAACATACACAAGCAACATAGTCCATTTCATGTTTTATTCTCAATGCTTTACTTACTTAACCTGTATCTCATATATTTAACATATATTTGCATAGAATCTCATGCCACACAATTTAGTAGTAAAATTCATTTGTAATCCTATAAAATAGGCCAATCCACATTTAGCATTTAATTACTAAAAAAATAATTTCCATTTCTTACATAATTATCCAGAAAATTCCTTCCACTTTCTTCGGTTCATTTCCACAAATACATACCTAAATAAGTGGTCCTAGGTTCGGAAATCATAGTTTTACATGGTTGACATTTTAATAATTCACACCAAAACATACATATAATATAACGTAAATTATTATCTTTAATTTCATAAATTCTGATTTAATATATAATTTCTCCTTACTTGAATTCTTGAATTACATCGACAGGAATCCCACACAGATGCCTGCGGCACTCACCCAGACCCTGATTCAAAAACCCTAGTTCCATTAAATTATCCCTAAATAAAATACTTATTTAAATATTTCCTAGGGCCATAATTTCCAAATAAATAATAATACCCGAAAAATATAACCATTTTGTCAAATTTCCAAATTCCACTCTGGCTATGTAGTGGGGCCTAGAAAACCCCAATTAAAAGTTTACCTATGCCAAAATGATGACAATCGCGATTAGAACCACGTGGTGGTACCTGATCGTCAATTTAACGACAGATTTAAAGAAAAAATTGAGAAATTAAGAAAAATTGCCTTACCCCAGGAATGGTGCCTACATCACTCCCATGACAAATCTGTTCCAGTAGAAATGTCGATAGCGGAATCAGGAATCCAACAGTAACTTCCGTTTCCTGATTCGCCACAAACCTGTCGAGAAATTGAGAGAGAGAGAGAGAGAGAGAGAGAGAGAGAGAGAGAGAGAGAGAGAGAGAGAGAGATGGAGACGGAGAGGCAACTGGCGCAGAAGGGGTGGCTTCCTCTGTAAAAAAAAAACAAATTCTTGCTGAAGCTTTGCTTCAGGAAGATAACTTTTACATACATATATATATAACTTAAACTTATACATATTATATATATATATATATATATTATATAATAACTTACCTATATATATATATATATATCTTATTTCAATTAGTTTTTTTTTAAATTCTTTCATACTATTTTATTTATTTATTTATTTATTTAATACATCAATTTAATAATATTTAACTAATTAATTGATTAATAATTTTAATTAATTACTTGACTTTATTTATTATTTTATTTATTTTTTTTCTTAATTATTTTAATCATTTTAATTTTCCAGGTCTTTACAGTTAGTAGCTGGATCACCCTTAACTACCCATATTTTTCTAATTTTCACATGCTTATTCTTAAGTGGACAATCGAATTGAATATGACCAATTTGTTTGCATTTAAAACACTTCATTCTACACTTAGGATCTTTAGGAGGGACTTGAGATTTTGATTCACACGTGAAATGTCCCAAGTAAAGATTAGGTCATCTAACATTTTCAATACCATTAAAACCTAGACCCTCTTTACTAAAAGAATTTTTTTGGATACCAAGTAGTTTTTCAAAATTGCGTTTGCCCTCGGTGAATTTAAAAACAATTTTGGAGCTATCCTCCAATTTTCTCTCAAGTTCAGCAATAGTCACATCTTTTTCTTTCAAAAAAGAAGCATGAGAGGTTTTTGCAATTCCAAACAATTTTAACCAATTTTCGCATTTCTTTTTCAAATCATCATTTTCTTTGGTCATTTTGTTCAACAGTTTAGATACATGAATATATTCAAATTGTAATTCTCTAAACGTAGGCATACAATCAGAATCACAATCATCAGATGAATAATATGAAGATAAAAAGGAAGAGGACAATACTTCATCACCGTGTGTCATCAAGCATAGATTGACAACCTCTAAATCGCTGTGATCTGATTCTAAGTCACTGTTGTTTAATTTATCTCATGAAGTGACTGCCTTCATGGCTTTCTTCGTTTTCTTGCCCTCATTTTTCAGTAGGGGGCAGTCCGGCTTGATGTGCCCAATTTTGTTGCAATTGTAACATGTGGGGGCTTTTTATTTTTCTTTTCTTTTTCTAGACTCTCCCTTCTCAGATGTAGACTCCCTATATCTTTTGTATTGCTTTCTATTCTTCCCGAAGAATCTGCTAAATTTTCTAGTTAGCATGACCATATCATCATCAGTGTCGGGTTCGCTACATTCACTAGATGTATTAGTTGAGGTTTTCAATGTAGTCACCTTTTTCGCCTTATTATGTTCATTGAGTCTCTCGTTTATGGATAATTCATAGGTGATCAGAACACCTATCAATTCATCTAGAGTCATGGCCTTAAGGTCTCTGCCCTCAGCAATGGCCGTAGCCTTAGCTTCCCAAATAGGAGGCAAGCCTCTAAGGATCTTCCTAATCATCTCATATGTGGGATAGGTCTTACCTAATGCATGCAGTGAGTTTATGATGTGTGTGAATCTAGTGTACATGCTCTGAATGGACTCACCTACATTCATCCTAAAGGCCTCATATTCACTAGTCAACATGTCTATCCTACTATCTTTCACATCCCTAGTACCCTCATAGGTGACTTCTAACTTATCCCAAATTTCCTTTGTAGTAGCACATGCCATTATTCTATTAAATTCATTCACATCAAAACTACAATACAGAATGTTCATAGCAATGGCATTCAAACTAATAGCTTTCGTATCATCATCATCATCATATTCTTCCTCAGTTTTAGGAATTCTAGTTGTGCCCTCTATTTTCATGGGAACATAATTTCCCTTAGAGGCGATCCTCCACACCTTTCAATCAGTATTTTGAAGCTAGATGCGCATCTTCTACTTCCAGAAGGTGTAATTAACACCACTAAAAATCAGAGGTCAAGTGAAAGATGGTCCCTTTCAAGGAAAGGGGTCACGGAACTATAAGCCACATAAAATCTTTTGCAAATAACTATTAGTCTATGCTACGTGGCTTTAATACCAATCGTTAGCTTTACTATGATCCCAAGAGGGGGAGGGGGTGAATTGGTATTTTTAAAATTAGTTCCCTAGGTCAGTATCCTAACAGCAGTATATTCACAACCCTATGGTCAATCTAGTGCGAGTAAATTAAAGCAATTGTAATATGTACTAGAAATTAAATAACGCAATTTAATTAACTAAGCATGCACGAGAAATCAGTAAAAAGAAGTGACATGCAGAAGTGTTATCAAGGTTCGAAAAATTGCCTATATCCCTGCCTTGGCTAACAAGTACAAGGATTATCACTATAATGCTCACTTAAATGGGTGAAGTGGCACCTAAACAGATAGGTCAATTAGCACAGGGTTGTCCTCAACCTTTATACAATCCTTACCGGGTTGGATTACCACCCCCTCAGGCTACGCCTGGAATACAACAGTATTATCTCAATCAAATGGTACAATGATTATGCTTTCATGTAAAGCAGATATGTATCCAATACGTGCAGTCATAGACTCATCAATGATATGGATATAGTGTAAGCTCAGTGATGCAAATAATTGTGCTATCAACACTCAATATGGTATAATCAGTAAAATGCTCAAGAGTGTTCAAGATAAGCAATATCTTAGAATCTAAGCAAAGTACAGTTCAATATCAAATCAGTATTCCAAAGATATGAATCAGATAATCAAACTAGTTCAAGAAGATTTTCCTCAATGAAATAAGCACAATATTAGTTTGAAAATATTTTTCTTGTTGAAAAATCTTTGCACAACAAAAATCAAAACTATTACTTGCAATAATAATGCAAATATCCTAAGCTCTCTTAGTTTATCCCAACACAAGATTTATAATATCAAAATCTGTGGGATAGACCTAAGCTAAACTCCCCAAAAATAGTATCACACTCAATCAATCAAATGGGAGTTTCTAGCAAGGTGTAGCAATCACAAACACACTTAATATGCTTTCACAAACTCAGAATATATCAAGAAAGTGAAGATTTGAGAGTATTTGGACAAAGAGTGTATTTTGAAAAGAGAGGATTTTTTTGCTAATCAACTTGCTAATTATTACTAATCTTTGCAATTAAGTCTATATTTATAGGCAAGGTAAAAAATATAACCGTTTGGGACTTGTTAGGAATTATTAAAAAAGTTTTAAATAGTTAAAACATCAGTAACCCAACATAACCCAATTTTACCGTGGTTAAAATAATTTTAACCCGCTAAGGCTCGGGTGGTTGAACCATGGTTCGGTTGCCCAAACAGACACAATAATAAAAGTTATTTAAATAGGTTCGATCGCCCATGTTGTGCGTCGAAAACCCAACAAAAGTCAGTAGTCTCTTTTCGTAAATTCGGGTGCCCGGTCATAAGTTCGGTGGCCCGAACTCGTGTGTTTGGTCGCCCGAGGCTTAGTTTGAACTATATTGCTCGGTCGCCCGAGTTGGTGGAATGTCCCTTTCGAAGGGTTCGGGTGCCCGAGGATAGTATGCATAAATATGTTTGGTCGCCGGAGAGCCTATGTCAACTGTTGACTTCTCAACAATTCAGGCACCCGAGGAGTTTTGAACTCCTGGGGTTCGGTCTCTCGAGTTCTCTCAATTTCCCTAGAAATATTCAATTAAGTGCATTTTTGTAACACTCCTTCATTTTGTATGATACGTGTGAGGGTTGGGACCTAAAGTCTTACTATGGTCTTACCGAGCTTACCAAATATCCTATATGCATGATATGCAGGTACAAAAATACAGACCATATGCTAGGTTACTATTACAGACCCATATTACAAAAAATGAATTTGGCAAATACAAATTAAGATCTCTAGAGTCTTCATGTGTTGGTTCATGTGTCATTTTGAGATGTTCATATAAGCCTGCACAAACACTTAAAAATCATCAAATACCTAAGTATTTGTCATTATCAAAATCGGGTGTGACTTATAAGGTCAACAAAACCTCTATAGTCCACGATATCCTTCCTCTTGTAGAAATCAACACCTAGTGAAATCAACAATGACCAAATATCCCAATTGATCAGCAAATAAACAACACAAAATAGGGCAGCCATATACACACACACATACACAAATAGAAGACACCAAAATTTACATGGAAACCCCTTCATTGTGAAGGGAAAAACCACAAGACCGAAGTCCATATCTAATCTTCCACTATGTCAAAGAAGTACAGTTACAAAGTATTCTCTAGTTGAAACTTGAAGCATTGACCAACTATTTTCATCACGAACAAGAAAGTTTTTTACTTTTGCAATACTCAATTTTTTCAGTCTTTAGCAGCTTGGACTTCAGAAAAGCATCCATAGCAAGTAGTACAATATGCAACAGACCATGGAAGTTGATATCAGTGGCTCTTTTGGCAATAGCTATATTCTTTCCACTCCCTAAAACTTTGAGATTTGACTGAGCCATGAAAAGAAGAACACACCGGCACTGGCAATATTGGCATTGACATTGGTGGGATGTTCCTCTTGAATGCTTTTTTGTGTTTCACAGCTTGGCCTAATGGAATTTCAAGTGCCGGTGGTTTTTCCTGCAAAGGAATATGAGTATAAAATTATTTTTGTTCACCAAAGAACATTCAAAATTGAGATTATATAGAAAATTAAAAGAATTTTATTTATACCTATGATAACATATCATGATGATTGAACAGATCTTTGCATCCTCTCACCTTGAGCTTTCTTCAAAGTCATAAAATGCAATAAGACCGACGGTCCTTGAAAATAAATAGGCAAGAATGTACCGTACCCTCCAAATCTGGGGCCTGTCAAGATAAGTGTTCTACAATATCAATATCAATTCAGAAGAATTAACTTAATTGGGCTCTAAAAATCCATGGTTCATTCAGCCATCACTCACCCAAATTCTCCAAAGAAATCTCACCCTCAAAGTATTTTTTGTGATGTCCTAATGCCTGCTCAATCCTCTCATCCTATCGAACGAACTTAATTGAGTTAATTACTTATAATACAGAATTAAAATAGGGAGGATGACAAGAATACAATATGTCAAACAAATGTTCAATACTAAAAAATCACAAGTGTTCCAAAAAACTAGTTGAGTAAATAATCTCATTCTACCTGGAATGCCTCTCATGAAATTCCCAAATCGTGGTTTCAAACTCGAGCACTCCATCTGCGAACCGGGTGATGAAGACTCAAAGCCGAGTTCAAGTTTGAAAAGGAAGGTGTACTCCCAAGAAGGTGGTGAATTGGGATTTTAAAATTTTCTTTATACCCTCTTTAATTAGTTCTTTCTCAACCCTTTTTGGTTTCAACAATCACACATGCAAAGTTGATTTACAATCACAAGTTCAGGGGAAAATTAATTTAGTTATAAACCTTTATGAATGAGAATTCCAATTTGAATACTTCTTTCAGCAATTTAAACCAACACCCAATTAACTTGATTCAATCAACAAAGATAAGTTTCAGAATATGAAACAATATAACAATTTCAGCAATTGCTTCCAAGATTCAGCTTTTTAAGTATGTCAATCCAATCAACAATATAAGCTTGATTACTCAATATGATTCAAGATAGAAAATCCAACAAAGCTTCAAAACTTAGAATTTAGAAAAACCATTGTCAATATTGAAGAGCTTTGCTATTTAACGAATTAATGAGTCTTGGGTGTTAATCAATCAATGTACTCCCTCACGGTTTTCGCAATATGTATTGATCAAGCAACGTACTCTCTTTCGATTTCTGCAATCCCAAAGTCAAATTAATTTTCAACAATAACCAATTCACGCAGTTTATAGATTTGCAAAATATTAAATTCACAACCACTCAGTATATATATGTGCAGAAAATTAAAGAGAGTAGGGAAGAGAGTGACACCAATATTTTACGAGGTTTGGCTGTCCCACTTACGTCCTTGCCTTAGGAAACACACCCAAAGATTCATTATTCCACTCCTTTATGGGTAGGAGCAACATTACACACTCCTTTATGGGTAGGAGCAACCCTTTACAATCCCTCTTTCAATAGGATGGAGTCCTCCTCTCCAAGCGATACCCTACGCTTGGTTCATTCCTTCAATTAGGGTGGAGCCCCCTCTCCAAGCAATACCCCACGCTCGGTCCAACAACGATTCAAAAACCTGAACCATCTACAAAAACAAAAATAAATTCGGTGTACAAAGACACTCTCTACAAGAGCTGATTAGTACAACAATAAAGCACAACTATATACTTCATATCAAAATAACAATAGAGAGAATTTGAAGCTTTAGAAGTATTTCTCCGTGACCTTCTTTCTTGATGGAAAGAATTTAGTATATGCTCAGAGATTTGTGAGAATTTCACAACAAAACTCAGTAGAGAACTTCAACAAGTATGTGAGCAAGAGAGCTTTGAAAGTATTGTAAACAAGAAAGCTTTGATTGTTGTGTATTGCTTAGAGTGTTCAAAAACTTTGTCTTAGGGGGTATTTATAGATGTAAAAAGGTTAATTTTGTGTTCCCCAAGTGACTTGGAGTGCTTCCCAAGTTTTCATAATGAATACTTTTTTAAAAACTCAATTTTGGAAACTTCTCGTTAACTTTAAAATTTGAATTTTTGAAGAGTCAGTTGGCTAGGTTATGAAGGGTCAGTCGCCTGGATAGTTTAACACATAGAAAATTCAAAGGTAGTAAGGTGTTAGTCGACTGGGCTATCAAGAGTCAGTTGCCTAGGTCTTCTTTGGTTTTCCCAAATTCATTCAGCTGTTTACATGTCAGTCGCCTGAGCCATCATAGTCAGGCGTCTAGATAGACAAAATTGTTGTTTTTTTCATTTTGTTTGCAAGATCTTTTTGCTCTTTATATTCCCCAAAGTAATTTAATACTTTTGAAAAATATTTTCCTGGGTTTTTCAAAATATGGTCTCTAAGTCAATGATTTTCCTTATAAGTTTTAAATCCAACCATATCATCAATTAAATGAAATACTTACATAGAGACTCTCTTAAGACTTAAACATATTCTAAGCTTGGAGTCTTCATGCGTGTCATTTTTTGAGTCCATCTTGCCTTTAAGATTTAATTCTCTAAATTTTCATCAAGTCATCTTTGGAATTCATTCTTTCATGTCCTTTAAGCCTCTCTTTCTTCAATTTTCTTTTGTTTCATCATGGGCCAAGCATAATCTTCAGGTGAGCTTCTTTACAAACACTTAAGGTTGATCCTTTAAAGACTTGATCTGTTATAAAAACTTTTGAGCTTGATCTCTTTTTATGAAAGCTTTTGAGCCTTGAAACGTATCTTAAAAAAACATATTAAGATCATTTGCATTGTTATCATCAAAACAAGATTCGTAAGCCTTGTTAGGCCAACAATCTCCCCCTTTTTGATGATGGAGAATAAGGAGCAAAAAATTGTGTAAGCCTTAATAAGGCTCCCCCTTACATTAAGATTAATTATCATGCTCATATACATCATTTTATAGTTGAGCCAATATACATGCTTAGGTATGCAGTGTCATGCTAGTGTCATGTTCATTTTTTGTCCAAAAATTCTCCCCCTTTTGGCATCAATAAAAAAGAGTAAGATATCAAGATAAATATATAAATGTTAAGGCAAAGAGCAACCATAAACAAAAAATTTGCATTCATTATGCATAAAAAAAAAATAGACAATAAGTTCGAAAGTAGCATGCAAAAAAATACATACGATTATATATCAGAATTTTCAATAATCTCCATAAATCATGATTTCATAACTTAACAAATCAAACTCCCCCTGAATGAAATGTATTTCATGTTCAATAAATTCATAATTTGACTTGAAGGGCAAACTATGTATCCATGTGTTGTATGAGTGTAAGTATCATGTGAAGCTATCATCTTTCTCAATCATGCTTTTAAATTCATCATGTCATGCTCATGCTCAGTTTGCTAAATTTTCTCCCCTTTTTATATCAACAAAAAAATAAATCGAAAGAAATTTTATGCAAAGGTAATAAGGACCAAAAAATTCATATTTAAGTTACAATAACAAAGTCTATAATCCAACATATATTTCAATCATAACATAATCATCCATCACTAAGATGGTCAAGAGAAAAACAAATAAATGAACTAAGCACAACAAAATAATATTTCAACCCAGCTTAGTGTTTGGTTTCACAAAATATATATGCATCTTGCATTTCCATTAGATTTGTATGCTCATGCTCATGCTTTCTTCAAACACTTATCCTTATTCCTTATTTGAAATTCATCTGCAATATGCTCAATTTGATTTAGATTTTTTTTCTTTTGATTTCAAATAATTCTTTTGCATATGAATACCAAAATTCATATGGCTTTTCAAATCTCAATACTTTCTAAGTTAAGCCTTGTACAATCCAAGCTTTCTTGATTTGTGGCCAACAATGCCTGTTGATTAAGGTGTAATCCCAAGAAGGGGGGTGAATTGGATATTAAAAAATGTAAGCCACTTAATTTTCTTTCACACACTTCTTATAAGTTTACCAACTACTTCTAGTTGCTCAATTATGTGTGAGTGTGGCAATCCTATCTATGTATACAATATACTTGATTTTAAATATAATGCGGAAAATAAAGAGTAAAAGGAAGAAAGAAGACAAACACGATTTTACGAGATTTAGCCAACCCGGCCTACGTCCTTGCCTTGAGCAACTACTCAAGGATTCACTAAAAACCCTGCTCCTTAAAGTGGGATGGAGCTTCCCGTACAATCCATTGCTTACAAGAGGTACAGCTTCCTCCTACTCCGCTGCTTACAAGAGATACAGCTCTCTCCTCACACACCGATTCACACACCGAACCGTGTATACAATAGAATCTGTAAAATAACACTCAAAACAATGCTTCTAACAAAAGCTTGGGAGTACAATTCAAATTCCTAACACATTAACATATGATATAACTTGAAGCTCGTGAATGTATGAAAATGATACAATCGTTTTATAAATGATTATGCATCAACACACAAATCCCGATTTATTCAAAACTCCCAAGTTAAAATATATTTGAAATGCCTCGGAGTTAACTAGGGTTCTTGTAAAGATGCAAAAGTATGTTTGAAGTGAACTCGTTAACAAAATCTTTGTCTTGAAAACAAGCTTAATCAAAATCACAAAGCTTTATTCCATGTATTCTATCACAAACTGAGAATATTAATTTTCAGAAAATATCCCTCAATTTAGAAATATAGTTATAAGTACCAAGGATATTTAATCAAACTTTAATATATCAAAATATAAATCCTTTGAAGAACACCCACTTGAATCAAAAATCAATCAACCACGTTAAATAAGTTTTCTCAAGTAATGATCTTCTCAAAAATATATTTTATATGAATTGATACACTCAAGATCAAAACTTTTCAATACTTAGTCAAGAACAAGCAATGAGATGAGAATTTCTTAAGAATATAAACTTGAAAGATCAAACCTCAATACTAGATTGAAGTACAGTAGAGTAAGCAAGTTCCCTTTGAGAATCTGAGTTGATTTGCTCAAGCTTGAAGATTAGAGATTGAGAAGTAAGCAATCGTATAGCACTAAGAGTAGATTTTCAACGTTCTCTCAACAAGGTGTGTTCTTTTCTTTCTTGTGTGTCTCAGCCACGTTCTAGGGTTTAGACCTTTAATAAATATAGTGTATGACCCTTAGGATTGATCTCAGACGTTGGATCAATCAGATAGCTCGCGTGTTTTTAATAAAAATATGATTTTTTAGGCTTTCCTACAAGTTCAGGCAACCGAACTGGGGTTCAGGCTCCTGAAGTGACAATTTCAAGCGCCTGAGGTTCTAGGGTCAAGCAACTGAAGTACCTCTGCACGTTTTCTCTTTCCCATTTAATTCTTTAGGCGACTGCACTTAATCTTCAGGCTACCTAACTTATTCTTTAGGCTACTGAAGTAAAGTTCAGGCGACCGAACTCCCCTTTTTCTCAAATTTTCTTTTCTAAGTTAAAAATCTGCTTTGATTCTCTTCTTGGGTCTTTTATAAAACATATTTTTCAATTATTTGAAAACATTTCTAAGTTCATACAGGTTCCCTAATGATATAAATGAAATGCATGAAGCCTAAAATCACTCTAAGTTATATTTGAGCTTCAAAATAAATCATATGACAACGTAAATACATAAGTTCTAAATACTCATTCCCAAGAGATTCTTGAACTTTGCCGCTTGTATCTTGATTCTTGTACTCCTTGAGTTCCATGTTGCTTGCCAAGATGTGTAAGCTTTACTTGAAGGCTTCCATGATTCATTATCTTTCCGTGTATGCTTAATATAGTTCCTGTTCACAAACTCGATGCACAGATCAAATACCAAGTGATTTATCATTATCAAAATAGGATTGGACTCGTAGAGTCAACAATGCCATTCTTATATTTATTTGTTTCAATATAATAGTCGTTAATAAGCTCATAAACTCTTCTTTAAGTTTGTCCGTTTCAACTTAGTTCAATATCCTTGTATTAATTGGGATTAAGTGACTTTCCATATATTGAACAAGGAGAAATTTTCTTCTTATATTTAAATTTGACTATCTTGAATCTTGTAGACTATTCCTAATATCTTTGGAGTGAAATAGGCCTTTTATCTAGGTACCCATACTTTCTTGGGTCCGGATGGTTTAACAAATGATGTTTCTTTTATTCTCTAAACTTGTTTGATTTTTACACCCTTTCTTTTTAATGGACATTCAAACTTAATGTGTCCTTTCTTCTTACATAGAAAACATGTGTGTAAGAATTTGAGGAGGTGCTAGCATAGTCTTTAGAGGCCTTTTCAAAGTACCCCATGTAGAGGTTCGTTTTCCTTGTATTCTCAACTCCATTGAATCCTATGCCTTCTTTATTCAAGGACATTCTTTGTGCGCCAATCATTTTATCAAGATTTTCTTTTCCTCTAGTGAAATTGTAAATTATTTTATTTTGATCCTCAATTTTCTTTTCAAGATCATAGATTTTTGGGTCTTGTGTATTTTTACCCTTCTTGATTTTGATACATTTTGCTGATTTTGTTTTTTAGTTCAAAAATATATAGATCTTTCTCATTATTAATGGAAGTTTGAGATCTTAGATCTTCCAATTCTTTCTTCACCTTTTCATTCTTGCTTTCAAATCTCTTGATTTTTAAATCTTTTTCTCTTTTAGCAAGATTTTTGGATTCTAATTTTTCATAACTGCTTCATTCTTATTTTTTTTAATGAAGTGTATTGTTTAGTTACTTTAACTAGAATTTTATGGACCTTGAATAGTTCACTTTTTAATTCTTCATAAGATGGCATACTCACATCATTGGATTCATCAGATGAGCAAGATTTATTATATGAGTCATTTAATGATTTGGATGTGGAACTTTGTTCCTCATCATCGTCTCATGCCATGAAGCAAGTATAAGAAACTTCTTTGTCACTTGATTCACCATATGAACTACTGAAACTTATATTGTCCCTTGTAGTTGCCTTCATTGCCTTTTTCATTTTCTTCTTAGAATCCCTCTTAAGCTATGGACAATCCGGTTTAATATGCCAAACTTTCTTACAATTATAACAAGTAGGGGTTCATTTTTAGTTTCCTTTTTACTTGTTTCCTCTTCATCTGATTTGGAGTCCCTAAATTTTCTTGTAAATTTATTCTTCTTTCTAAGGATTTTTGCGAGTTTCTTGGTTATGAAGGCTATATCATTTACATCCATCACTTCTTCATCTTCATCACTAGAGCTTTCACTTGATGCTTTAAATGCAATGGATTCATTGTTTTTAGATTTTTCACTTCTTTCGTTTGTTGCCATCTCACAAGTGAGTAGAGAACCTATTAATTCATCTGGGGAGGTATTTTTCAAATTTTTTCTTTCAGTTATTGCAGTGGCCTTAGGTTCCCAAACTGGTGGAATTCCTTTAAGAATTTTTCAGATCATTTCATGAGTTGGGTAATTTATTCCTAAGGCATTGAGAGAGTTTATTATATAGGTGAACCTAGTTTACATACAAGTGATGGTTTCATCCGGGTTCATCCTAAAGGCCTCATACTCGCTTGTGAGCATGTCAATTTTATTATCTCTAACATCAACCTTTCCTTCATAGGCTACCTCTAGTTTATCCCATATTTCTTTAGTTGATTTACATGCCATGACCCTATTGAATTCATTTACATCAAGAGCACAATATAAAGCATTCATAGCACTTGAATTTACTTGCAACATCTTGTGGTTATCGTCGGTCATCTCTTTTTCCTCTTTAGGCATTTCTTTGTTATTTATGTTTTTGATAGCGACAAGGTCACCATGTGTGACAACTTTCCAAACTTTCCAATATATGGTTTTCAGGTATATCCTCATTCATTGTTTCCAAAAAGTATAGTTGACACCACAAAACAGGGGTGGTCTATAAGAGGATTGACCCTCGACAAAGGGAGATACACCAAGGTGTGCCATAGGGATCTTTATGTAGCTTCTAGTTTAAGATTTACTACAATCCCGCTCTGATACCAATTGAAAAGGAAGGTGTACTCCCAAGAAGGGGGGTGAATTGGAATTTTAAAATTTTCTTTATACCCTCTTTAATTAGTTCTTTCTCGACTCTTTTTGGTTTTAGCAATCACACATGTAAAGTTGATTTACAATCACAAGTTCAGCAGAAAATTAATTTAGTTATAAACCTTTATGAATGAGAATTCCAATTCGAGTACTTCTTTCAGCAATTTAAGCCAACACCCAATTAACTTGAATCAACCAAGATAAGTTTCACAATATGAAGCAATATAACAATTTCAGCAATTTCTTCCAAGATTCAGCTTTTTAAGTATGTCAATCCAATCAATAGTATAAGATTGATTACTCAATATTATTCAAGATAGAAAATCCAACCAAGCTTCCAAAACTCAAAATTTAAACAAACCACTATCAATATTAAAGAGCTTTGTTATTTAATGAATTAATAAGTCTTGAGTGTTAACTAATCAACGTACTCCCTTACGATTTTCGCAATATGTATTGATCAACCAACGTATTCCCTTTCAGTTTTCACAATCCCAATGTCAAATTAATTTTCAACAATAACCAATCTACACATGGCTCACTCGAAAAATGAGTAGCTTGGAAGCTATCCCAAGTATAGGAGTTTAGTCGGGTAATAATTAGTCCAAGAGCCAGATCGTCTCCTCAAGGAGTGCATTTTAATTCCAAGCTTAGTGTAATTCCAAAAGAAAATAAGAAAAGACAAGTTACTGAACACAGTTTAGATTCGAGTTCTTGAATTTTTGAGATTTTTTTTTGCAATGAAATTTAAACCCTAACTAAAAGATTAACACGTACAAAATAACTGAATAAAAACCAGACTCAAAACCAGAATAATGAAAGAAGGACCCTGCAATTATTCAACTAAATAAACACTAATTGTGCTAAACAATAAATGAAGTTCTAACAGAACTAACGAACACAAATACTAACTTCATTAGTAAAATACCCAAGAATTTATTTGGATCAAAGAAAAGTGTTTAAATAAAAGACAAATTAAAGTGAAGAATCCCAAACAAACTAAAGACAATAGTTAATTCAAGTAAGAAATAAAAAGAAAAAACAAACTGAAGATTAATACGACTAAAGAAAATAATTTAACATTAAAAGACTTCAATAAAGAAAATTTAATTAAAAGATATTGTTTATGACAAAAAAAAAACTTTAAACTAAAAAAAAAATAAAGTAAGAAAACTAAGAATAAGGTAGGAGAGAAGGAGAGAGAGAAAGAATAGTGTAGCTGTATGACCTTTTGGACACAGCAGCTTTAAGCTACTGTGTTTTGCTTTTTCTTCTTGTGGTCGGGGCGCACACAGCATAAAAAGAGAGAAAGATGAGAGAAGAGAGAGAGGTAAAGAGATGAGAGAAGAGAAGGAAAGAGAAAATAGAGAGACAAGAGAAGAGAGGAGAAAAAGAGAAGAGAAAGGAGAAAGGAGAAGGGAAAAGGGAAGGAGCAAGCCTAAGGGAGGGCATCTAGGGTTCCCCTGTAGCAAATCTGCTACTGCTGCTGTCTTCTGCCAAGCCTCCTCCTCTAGCTGCTGCCCCCCAAGGTAAATCTTAGCTAAAGTCTACCCTAAAAGAAACCCTATGAACCCCCCCCCCCAAGCGTGCACACACACACACAGCCTCTCCTCTTGCATGGTCGGGTCACATCAAGACCTGACCTCCTTTTCTTCTTTTCCAATTTAGTTCTCACTTACACACAGCAAGCCCATTTTTGCACAGAAGCCCACTTTTGTTGAAGCATGTACACGGCCAAGCCCATTTTTGTTCTCGACTCTCACACACACAGCAATCCCATTTTTGCACGGTTCATGAAGCTTGCTACCAGCCCACATGCATTACTTGAATTTGGCTGCTACCACTGCCAAGCCCAGTACCCCGTCTTCTAGCCCATTGTGCACTGTTCATGAAGCTTCCTGCTAGCCCACGTGCATTAAGCCTACTGCCAGCCCACGAGGTCACATCCATGCTTTTTCACATGGTTGGGTCCCTTCACACATGCACACGACTCACGTACATGGCCTCTCTTTGCGTGCATGGCTCGTTTTAATTTCTAAAAATTATCCAGTAATAATAAAATACCAAAAGTCCATAAATTATCAAATAAAAGCCCAAATATTGTAAATTAAGCTCAATGTTGAAATATTGAACATAATTAGACATTTAATTAAAATTATAATCTTTAATGCACAATTTAAAATGCCTAATTACGCAAATTTGACAAGTAATCAACATAGTTTATAAATTTTCAAAATATTAAATTCACAACCACACAGTACATATATGTGCAAAAAATTAAAGAGAGTAGGGAAGAGAGTGACACCAATATTATACGAGGTTCAGCTATCCCCGCCTACGTCCTCATCTTAAGCAACATACCCAAGGATTCACTATTGCACTCTTTTACGGGTAAGAGCAACCTGACACACTCCTTTACGGGTAAGAGCAACTTTTTACAATCCCTCCTTCAATAGGATAGAGTCCTCCTCTCCAAGAGATACCCCATGCTCGGTTCACTCCTTCAACTAGGGTGGAGCCCCCTCTCCAAGTGATACCCCTCACTTGGTCTAACAACGATTCAAAAATTTGAACCGTCTACAAAAACAAAAACAAATTCGGTGTACAAAGACACTCTCAACAAGAGCTGATTAGTAGAACAATAAAGCACAACTATATACTTCATATCAAAATAACAAAAGAGAAAATTTGAAGCTTTAGAAGCATGTCATCGTGAGCTTCTTTATTGATGGAAAGAATTCAGTATATGCTCAGATATTTGTGAGAATTTCACAAGAAAACTCAGTAGAGAACTTCAACAAGTATGTGATTAAGAGAGCTTTGAAAGTATTGTAAGCAAAAAAGCTTTGATTGCTGTGTATTGCTTGGTGTGTTCAAAAATTTTGTCTTAGGGGTATTTATAGATGTAGAAAGGTTACTTTCATGTTCCCCAAAGTGACTTGGAGTGTTTCCCAAGTTTTCATAACGAATACTTTTTAAAAAACTCAATTTTGGAAAATTCCCGTTAACTTTAAAATTTGAATTTTCGAAGAGTCAGTCAAATGGGTTACGAAGGGTGAGTCGCCTAGATAGTTTAATACACAGAAAATTCAAAGACAGTAAGGTGTCAGTCGACTGTGCTATCAAGAGTCCATCTCCTGGGTCTTCTCGGGTTTTCCCAAATTCACTCTTTCAACATGTTAGTCGTCAGGGCCATCACAGTTAGGCGTTTGAATAGACAAAATTGTTGTTTTTTCATTTTGTTTCCAAAATCTTTTTACTCTTTTATATTCCCCAAAGTAATTTAAGACTTCTCAAAAATATTTTTCGGGGTATTTCAAAATGTGGACTCTAGTCAATGATTTTCCTGATAAACTTTAAATCCAACCATATCATCATTTGAATGAAGTACTTACATAGAGACTCTCTTAAGACTTAAAAAAATTCTAAGCTTGGAGTCTTCATGCTTGTCATTTGCTGAGTCTATCTTGCCTTTAAGCTTCAATTCTCTAAACTTTTATCAAGTCATTTTGGAATTCATGATTTCAAGTCCTTTAAGCTTTTCTTCCTTCAATTTTTTTTTTGTTTCATCATGGGTCAAGCATAATCTTCACGTGATCTTCTTTACAAACACTTAAACTTGATCCTTTAAAGACTTGATCTTTTATAAAAACTTTTGAGCTTGATCTCTTTTTACGAAAGCTTTTGAGCCTTGAAACGTATCTTAGCAAAACATGTTAAGATCCTTTACTTTGTTATCATCAAAACAAGATTCGTAAGCCTTATTAGGCCTATAGAGTTCAAGATATCAAAGTATAATGTTTTAAGTACTTTTCAATATCAATCCATCTCTTTCTAATGCAAATGTTTATGACCATGATTTCAAAAGAAAGCACAATTATAAAGAACTATACCAAAGATACTAACAACTCTTGCTAATTTACACTTTTTTGCAAAGGGCAGTTTATATAATTGAAATTTGACTCAATAAATAATATTTTGAACTTATTGATGCATTGAAATATCAAACACATGCGCAAAATTGACCTATAGTTTAAATGGTAATAATTTAAGAAATAGGACAGCAGTATTCATGCATGAACATAAAAACCATTTTAACAAAACTTATATGCATAGAAATATTTGAAATCTTACGATGTGGGGAGCAATATCTACGTTCATGTTTTGACCATAATCACAAGTTCCCATTTTTGAACCTCAAACTCGTTTACACTTTTTTTTTTTCTTTTTAATTTTTTTCTTTTTTTCCTTTTTACTATGGACCAAGTATCATAGATGGGATGCTACCCTAAATTAGAAAAAAAAAACAACACAAAAAATGTTTAAAAAAATTTGTAATTTATGCAAGAAAATATCTTTTTATTGTAAAACAAATATTAATAACCAAAAACTTTTTTGAACCATAAAAACAATTAAGAAAGAGGGTATTAATAAAAATAAAATAAATTTAAGTATTAAAAAAAGTATTAACTTAACAATATTGTGCCCTAATTTTCCCAATTTCGAAATTAAAGAACTTCAAGAGACCTTTGTTCTCTTTCCTTTTTATTTTTATTTAATTATTTTTGAGTTGGCATTCAGGAAAGATGTGGCCCGTACAATAGTAAAAAATAAAAATAAAAATGAAAAAGAGGCAACGGTCCTCATCAGCCAACGAAGTTCTTGTGTTCTAAATTTCCAAAATTGACCTCCATTGGAGACTTTAAATTGAATCCACAGGAGGGCATTAAAGTCAATTCAAGATTTTATTGAGCCTATCGCTAAGGGCCTGAAGCACAGTGCAATCAACAGTGTGTGATTTCCGGCGAAGGACGTAGCCTTAGATCTACCATGATTGGTGTTGCATCTGCTGTAGCCCACGCCAGGGCAACGATCGTACTTGGCACAAGCCAACGACGATTGCACTCAATGCCGACCTCCCTTGATCGTAAACGCCACAATCCGATGTGGTTCTGATTAGGTAATTGCCTGGCGATAGCGATGGTGAAATCGCTTTACGATTTCAGTGACTATTACAGCGAATAGTTAGTTTAGTTAGTATAGTTAGTTTTTCATTATTTAGTTAAGTCTATTTTTTCAGTTCAGTTGGTTTATGGTTTCTATTTTTCTGGTTCTTTCTTTCTTTCATTCTCTAGTTATATATACAGAGAATCTTAGATTGTAAAAGATAGATTAATGAGAAGATTTGATTAGCATTGTCTCCATTCTTCTCCTCTCTCTCGATTACTCTCTCAGTACTCTGTTACATGGTATCAGAGCATCATATTAAGAAGGATATGCTGCAATGTCCATCCCTCCCTCCTCTGCATCTATTTCTATGTCTAACACAATTGTAGAGAATAAACCATACCATTTACAAAATGGTGATTCACCGGGAGCAATGCTGGTGACCAATGCATTCACTGGTGAAAATTATCATACATGGAGCAGGTCCATGATGATGGCCTTAAAGGTAAAAAACAAAATTGGTTTTGTTGATGGATCAATTGTTAGACCAAGTTCAACGGATCCTTCAAATGCTTTATGGGAAAGATGCAACAATATGGTATATTGTTGGATTTTTGGTTCTGTGTGAAGAGAAATTGGAGCAAGTATCATCTGCTCACACACTGCGAAAGACATGTGGCAAGACCTCAAGAACAGGTTTACACAAGGAAATGGGCCCAGGATTTTTCAACTTTAGAAAGATTTATCAATGTTGGTACAAGAAAATATGTCGGTATGGGATTACTATACGAAATTCAAATCTTTGTGGGATGATTTGATTGATTACAATCAAATTCTCACATGTTCTTGTGGGATTTTAAGAACTAGCACATGTGATGTCATTCAATAGTTCTTGAAATACCAGATAGATAGCATGTTATTCAATTTTTGATGTGATTGAATGAATGTTTTTCTCATATTAGAGGTCAGATTTTGATGATGGAACCTCTACCAGAGATTAACAAAGTATTTTATTTAATTGTTCAAGAAGAGAAACAGAGGGAAATTGGCAAAATTGGAGCAATTGACACTTTGGCTTTTATGAGTAAAATGCAAAACTCAAATTTTTCAAGCCAAAGATTTACTTCTGAAAATCAGTAGCAAGGGAAAACAAAATCGGTTTGTACCCATTGTGGATTGAATAATCACACGATTGAAAAATGCTACAAAGTACATGGCTATCCTCCAAGATTCAAGTTTAACAACTCTCGACAGAAAGGAAAGTCTTCATCAGCAAATCAGGTCGCAAGCCAACCTCTTGATACACCCTTTAAGCCTATTAATCAATTACCTTTCTCTCACGAGGACTGTCGGAAGTTGTTAGCTTTAATCCACTCACAATAAAATGAAACCATCACTCACCAAGCAGTCAATATTGTTTCTAACATTTCTTCACAAAATACTCAAGGTATGAATATTTCCAGCTTTCCTTCGAGTCATTCAACATCTTCAATATATCAAAGTAATTGGATTATAGATGCTGGTGCTATAGACCATATAATTCATTCCATTGATTTTTTCACTTCCATAACAAAGTCCTTAAACACTTCTGTTATGCTTAATAATGGCAATAATGTACCAATTACTCATCTTGGAACAGTAAAATTGTCTGACAAATTAATTCTTAAAGATCTACTATGTGTACCATCCTTTTCATATAATTTGCTTTCGGTTAGCAAACTCACTTCATCTCAGCAATGCACTTTCATATTCTTATCTAATGTTCATTTTATTCAGGAATTTATCCCATGGAGGATGATTAGGATTGCTAGAAAGACTGTTGGACTATACATTTTGCAACAATTAGGTGCTTATGCTGTTGAGTCTCCACAAATATCAACCACTATGAATTCTGTCACAACTTCCAAAATCTAGCATAGCAGATTAGGCCATCCTTCCATGTCTCGATTATATCTTCTTTCAAAGAATGTACCAGATATTAATTTTTTAGACAAACCTGATAGTCATTGTACAATCTGTCCTTTAGCCAAACATAAAAAGTTTCCTTTTGAGACTCATTCTTCCAATAAAAGTTCTTCCTTCAATCTTATTCATGCTGATATATGGGGACTGTAATGACCAAAATTTTCATACCATTTTTTTCCCTTATAAATATATATTGTGAAATTTCATTGCCCTGATACCTTTTATTATAAATCATACCACCATCATGGTCCTAAACTACCTATGCAGCGGAAAGCAGAAATACATACAACCATATCAATATATACAATACTAGAGTGTCAGAATTTTTCCCAAAATATACATACATAACCATTCTCAAAATACCCTTATCTGAACCTAAGGACTACTCAAAAATGTCTTCCTAAAAACACTCACCGTACAAATAGGGCATTACTGTAGTCCCCTATATCTGCGAGCCTGATTTGCTCACCTAACTGGATCAACTGAAAAATATTAAATCACTGGAATGAGACAACGCTTAGTAAGGAGAAATATGTTATTGCTAGTGTGTGGCAGGTGAGTTTACATATTTGTAAAAATTGATTCATAAATACCATCAATTGCTGAGTCTGAAAAAACACATTTAAATTTCACAATATAGCTCATACCTAAGTTGCTTAAGATAAACCGTTTTTCTAATTTTTCTATTCATAATACTTCTAATATTCATAGGTATGTCTACGGTTTCTGTAAATCTAAATATATATACAATAACTGAGAAAATTTTCTTAGATGGATAGCTGAAAGTCATGATTTAACCCCTCTTAACAGGGTCGTGCGGCCCGTAGGCGGGACCTATCCTGGCTAGCCGACCAGGATAAGTCAACTGAACTCCGAAAGTTAGATCGGCCTCCCCAACCCTAACTGATAGGGAGCCTATCCACAACATAGGCACGATCGACTACTGAATATCCACATAATAACTGAGTTATGTAGTTGCATTCTGAACTGAATATAGCTACGGTACTGTGCTCTACCGACTGAATATGGTCCCTCAGGGTTTGATACTATATATATAACTAATATCTCTACATTACTGTTTTACCATGATTTTGAAATAACCAAAACACTGTAAAACTTATCTGATAATTTGAATAACTGACTGAATATTTAATATCTGTATATCTGAATATCTAACTGAAATTATGTATTCTGAAAATGTTGTAAATATAGGTTTCTATACATATACTGTAAATCATGGTATCATGGAAAATATATGAATCATGGTATTCTGAATATCCTATAAAATTTATATCTGTATGTATACTGAAAATTCATCATTTTATAGAACATATATTTATTCCATGATATTTCTTTCTAGTATACTGTAAAACATGGTATTTGTAAACTATATAAATACTGTACTAATCTATTCCAAGCTCATACCTCACAAGTAAATAATAAGATTCACATGCTTAGAAAACTGTATTTTCTGTTATACTAATATTTTATGGTCTGAATAATAATCTGATATAACATATAATTTATACTAAACCATACTAAAATTTCCTAACATAGCATATTTCCCTTACCTAGACTATTTAAACACTAGCTGCTATTTACAACCTCACACGTGCAACATTTATAACTTCAACATCCTGAGATAATACACATATAATTTCCCAATCAACCAACTGAATTCACCTAAATAATTATTACATACATACTTCCCCAAATCCACATATGCTCAATTTTTAAACTACAATCCATATATCATTTTACCTGCGTTCCTGAAACACCACTCACTGGGGTCCTTAACCCTTGCCTGCAGGATCCCAAAACACCCTACTCCTGAAAATATAATACCCTAATTTTACTTCACAAAACTCTAGTATATTCACATATAATACAGAATCTGGCCTCAAATGAACTAGGTAAAACTAAAAATACTCAAATAATCTACTTACCCTAGTTTTGGGATGGTTCCTAAACTTCTCAAATCAACATTTCGTTCTGGCTATTTTGTAGAGAATCTCCCTAGGATCACTGTGGTAGCTTTTGATCGTCCAATCGGGGAGAATCAAAGCTGAAAACCTAGAGAGAAGGAGGGAGCATCGACTTTTAGAGAGAGAGAGAGAAGGTAAATTGGATGAAATTCTGCGCTAAAAACCCGAGTTTGAGCTATATTTTTTCTTGGAAACATCGACAAGACACGTCATTTCGTCAACGAGGCCAAGAAGGGAGTTTGTCGACGAACTAATAACCTTCGTCGATGAATTTCAGGCCCTAAAATAGCCCTCTCGGTAATTCCTCATCGACTAGACACATGCCCCCATTGACGATCACAAGCGTTCGTCGATGAGATCCTGGTGTGACCCCCCCTAAAAATTTCCTTTTCTTTTATTATTTAATTACTATAATTCTTCAGGTCTCTACAGGGACCCTTTTCTATTTCAACTCATAATGGTTCTAGCTATTTTCTTATGTTAGTGGATGATCATTCAAGATTTACTTGGACTTACTTAAAGAAAACAAAGTCTGAAGTCAAAAATATTTTCATTACCTTTTATAATCTGGTTGAAACATAGTTTGGCACAAAATAATAAAATGCATGAGATCTGACAATGGTTTAGAGTTCAAAATGACATTTTTTTTTTTTTTACTTCAAAAGGAATTTTACATCAAGTGAGATGTGTAGAGACACCTTAACAAAATTCTTTAGTTGAAAGAAAACACCAATGTCATTTAAATGTAGCAAGAACCTTAAGATTTCAATCCAACATACCTTTGATTTTTTGGGGAGAATGTATACTTGCTGCAACATATCTTATCAATAGAATTTCATCTTTAATTTTGAGTAACAAATCTCCATATGAAGTTTTGTATAATTTTGTCCCCACATATCATCATTTAAAGGTCTTTGGGTGTTTATGTTATGCATCCACTCTTGCCAAAAACATATTTAAATTTTCCCCAAAAGCAAGAAAATGCATGTTTGTAGGATATCCTTTTGGTATAAATGGTTACAAACTTTATGATTTGCAATAGAATTTTTTTTTCATCTCCAGAGATGTCACATTTCATGAATCCATATTTCCTTTCTCATCTCCTTTGAATGCATATTCTATGACTAATAATCTATTTCAGTTAAATCCCATTTTAGAAAATTCTATTGCAATTCTTCCTAAACCAGTCTCAGATTACAATGAAAATTTTAGCTATCCTGCACCATTACAATCTGACCCTCCTTCAGATTTATCTTTACATGATACCAATCAATTTACTTTTTTGAGAAAATCAAGTTGACAGCACAGAAGGCCTAGTTATATGCAACATTATCATTGTAACTTAGCAGTTTCTACTTCTCAATCGTCTAACAGGGATCCTTCTCTTAATTTAGGTACAAAATATAGCATATCCAATGTTCTTTCTTATTCCAAATTATCTGAATCACATAAATCCTTCTTTGCTGCTATTTCTTCTGCTTTAGAACCTTCCTTTTATCATCAAGCTGTCAAGCATGCTCATTGGAGAGCTTCTATGTCTGCAAAATTATCTGCATTAAAAAAGAATGATACTTGGGTCCTCACACCATTACCACCTCATAAAACTCCCTATAGGTTGTAAGTGGGTCTATAAAATTAAATACAATTCTGATGGTTCCATAGAGAGACATAAAGCAAGACTTGTTGCCAAAGGGCATACTTAAATGGAAGGCTTAGATTTTTTTGAGACTTTCTCACCTGTTGCAAAGATGGTTACTTTGAAGTGTGTCCTGTCACTTGCTGCCATATACAACTAGCATATTTTTCATCTTGATGTTAACAATGCCTTCTTGTATGGAGAATTAGATGAAGAAGTTTACATGAAACCTCCTCCAAGTTATCTTAGTAAGGGGGACACAAGAGTATGTAAATTGCAAAGGTCTTTATACAGCTTGAAGCAAGCTTCAAGACAATGGAATTCAAAATTTACTTATGTGCTGTTTGCCATGGGTTTTTCACAATCAAAGGCTGACTATTCATTGTTTATTAAGAAAGACGGTAGCTCTTTTGTTGCCTTGTTGTTATATGTTGATGACATCCTACTAGCTAGTAGTGATATAACTGCCATTGAAAGTATTAAAAGTTCTCTGAGTACTGAATTTTAGTTAAAAGATTTGGGACCAGCAAAGTTTTTTCTTGGTATGGAAATAGCCCGATAAAAAAAGGGCATCTCTTTGTCTCAAAGAAAATATTGCTTAGAGCTTATTTAAGATTCTGGTTTACTTGCTGCTAAACAAGTTTCTTTTCCTATGGATACTCATACGAAGTTATCTAAAGATGATGGTGCATTAGTGGAGGATGTTTCAGCTTATAGAAGGCTAATTGGCAGGTTACTATACTTAACTCACACCAGGCCTAACATTACATTTTCTGTCCATCACCTCATTCAATTCTTAGAGAGTCCTCAAATGCCTCATTTACAAGCTGCTATGAGAAGTTTACGATATCTCAAATCTACTCCTGGCCAAGGCTTATTTTTCCCATCCCCATCAAGGGTTCATATCAAAGCCTTCTCAAATTCAGATTGGGCTAGCTATATGGATACTCGCAGATCAATCAATGGTTATTGTATTTTTATTAGAGATTCCCTTGTTTCATGGAAATCCAAGAAGTAGCCCACGGTATCAAGTTATTCAGCTGAGGCCGATTATAGACCAATGGCCTTCCCAGTTTGTGAAATTATTTGGCTTAAAGCTCTCGTTACTGATTTGCATCATCATCACCTTCAATCAGCTCTTTATTTTGTGATAACCAAGCTGCTCTTCACATTGTAGCCAATCCAGTATATCATGAGCGCACTAAACACATTGAAATAGATTGCCATTTGGTGCGTGAAAAGTTGCAAAAGGGTTTGATCACTGCTTTGCATGTATCTTCTGTTCATCAGATTGCAAATTTAATGACTAAACCCTAGGGTTCTAGGTCATTCAACGATTTTTTGTCCAAGATGAATGTGCATAACATTTACACATCATTTTGAGGGGGACTATTACAACTAATAGTTAGTTTAGTTAGTTTTTTATTATTTAGTTAAGTCTATTTTTTTAGTTCTGTTGGTTTATGGTTTATGGTTTTCTGGTTCTTTCTTTCTTTCATTCTCTGCTTATATATACAGAGAATCTTAGATTGTAAAAGATAGATTAATGAGAAGATTTGATTAGCATTGTCTTCATTCTTCTCCTCTCTCTCGATTACTTTCTCAGTACTCTGTTACAGTGATGCCAACCTAATACTGACTGTACATGTCACGAAATTGGAAGTATCTTTGATTAGGTAATCAGCCGGTAAAGGCAATGTCTGTGCTTTCCGATGGCTCCGCCATCTTCGAATACGCTTTCTGACTAACCTTATTACCAAAAAATCGTCTTCCCTCAACAAGAAAACATCAGAGATTCATTTAAAAAATCCAAAAACTAAAACCCATTCCCTCAAAATATCAAAACACCCTGACAGTTAAAAAAAAATAGTGCAAGTGATCCACGTACCTCTGAAAATTATAGCGCGTTGCACTTCAAGTCACGATATCTCAAACAAGAACAAAAAATATTTATGAGCTAAAGTTGGTGGGAGTGGTCTCGATTGATCAAAATGGGTGCGAATGATCATTTTGGATGGAAGTGTTTAAATACTACCATGAGAGGGCCAAAGAGATCCCGAAAGAACTCAAAATTTGATATATCATGTCAAAAGTATTGCTCGGAAGATTTATTAAAAAAATTATGATAAAAAACATAAAAATAAAATCAAACCCTAAAGCCAACCAAAAAATTAACAAATCGCTTTGAGCATGGATTCCATCAATGTAATTTCTATTTAAGTAACTCAATAATAAATCTAAGAGTGGAACCTCTCCCATAGCACTGTAGTGATAACCTGAAGGATACTTTAATGATTAAAAAAAAAAAAAGAAATCCTTTCTTATTTGGTGAAAGTGTTTGTTGGTTAATCAAGTGAACTAATATTTAAATATTTGGTAGAAGTACTTAAATTTTTAATTAGGTTCTTGCTTCATATAGTGTCACTGGAGGTTGTGGTATTGCAATTTATAGAGCTATGACAAACCTTATGCACAAGGTTGAAGAGCACCAGCAACAACTCTAGGGTTTCCTGATGCTAATATTTATTTCTACAATTTAAGAGGATGAGATGTATTGACTTGGAACTTTGATAGGTCATGAAGCTATTAAGCTTTGAACCCGCCTCTCTTCTTTTCCTTCATTTCAGTTGGTTGACTAGCCTTGACAGTAAAATTGGGTTACTCAGTTGACTTGATTCTATTTTCTTAAAATATATTTCATTTAGAATTCTTAAATATTAGAAAAATAAAAAAATTGATTTAAAAAATAAAAATTGGGAAAAACAAAATGCTTAGAAAAGAATAACAATAATAATAATAATAATAATAATAATAATAATAATAATAATAATAATAGACAGGGCAAGAAGAGATTAAAAATAGGTGAAAATCATACAAAATAATAAAGATTCAAAGAAATAGTAGTATGTAAAATCCAAGAAAAAAAAAATAGATAAGTAAAAGAAATTAGTTAATTGAAACATTTATAAGGATCCATAAAGTTGTGAAACCTCATAGAAATCCAAGATTTCAAGTACAACTTCTTGTGTCTTTTTTGATTCTGGGGCTATCTATTTTTATTTATTTTATCATTGAATTATTTAGTATATTTACTTCAAAAAGGTTAATATCAGTTGATGATGGGATAGTTAAAAGAATAACCTAGATAGTCTTTTTTTCACTTCACCCCCATGCAAGGTGAGGATTTTTGTAAGAACTCGAACCGTGATATATGGGTTTAAATTAATAAGAGAGGGGCAAATTGAGAATTTAGTAGGATTCGTCGACGAATCCAGAGTTCATCGACGAAGTCCATGTAAGTCTCGTCGACAAGGAGAAACTGAAAGATTTCGGGAAACCGATGATAACATGATTCGTCGACAAATCCATTATCTCATCGACGAGCTGTCTGTATGACCTCGCCGACGAGGACACCATTTTGTCAATGAGGACGCGCGAGTCAAAGGGCTATAAATAGAAGTTTTCTTTACTTCCAAGCTAAGAAATCTAAAAATCTTCTCTCTCTCTCTCTCTCTCTCTCTAGAACTCTCCCTACCCTCCATCTCTCTAGATTTTTTCACCGTTCATCGTTACAATCGTGAATCTGAAGTTACCAAGAGGATCGTGGAAGGATTCTCTATAAGTTCTACGGATCGAATTTTCGGTTCGGCCATTTTTGGGTTTTGATGTAAAATCGAGGTAAGGCTCGGTTTTCAGTTCTGATCAAGTAGTTTTGTAGAGAACAATGTTATGAGTATATTCTATACTGTTGGTTATAGGTTTTGGAACTCGGTTCTCTGTTTAGGGGCCTTAGAGTTCAGGATTTGCTATTTGGGAAAGGTAAAGGGAATTGTGTTTATATCGGTTATTTTTTAAATTGGACTCGGTAGAACTGTGGTTCACGGTCCTATATGTGTTTTGGCTACTTATTTGGGGGGATCTAATGGGGAAAACTATGGATTTTTCATGATTATAGTTTTGGGAAAAAGGGGCAACGAGCTGCATCCCTGGTTTTGTTGAAAATCGAACATATATGTTAATTTATACTGTGTTATATGGATGGTCATGCCTTGACTTGTTTAAACTGTATGTGTTTGTAAAACCATGATTTTAGATTATCAAATGGGTGTGGTTTTTTTGGTTATATGAGCATGCATGTGTGTGTGTGATTGGTTGAAATGCTAGTAGGAACACGGTTTCGAATTGTTCCAGGTACTAAGAGTGTCTAACTCTATATCAGAGGGCGTATGAAATCGCTAACCATAGATTGGCAGAGTGTTCGGCTCTATATCCGAGGGCGTGAGCCTATTCCGGAAGATCAGGCCGAAGGGTGTGGATCCACCAGTTTAGCGCCGGTATAATGCCATGGGAGTCGGGGGCTACCCATGTGCCGGTGGCACCATGTTCGCGGGTTGGCTACGGGCCAATGCCGTATGTCACAGGCTAGCTTCAAGCTAATGGGTGTGACGACATCGGGATTACTGATCATGTGTGTGTGTGTGTGTGTGTGTATGAACTGTTGTGAAATTAGTACTGGAACTGCAATTAACTGCATGTATGTTGCATCATGATAACACTCAAATTCCACACACCAATATAACCTATGTTCTTCCTTACTGAGAAGTGTCTCACCCCTACTGTACGTACATTTTTACAGGTCCTTCAAGTAACTGGAACTAGCGTCCTGATGTAGGGAGTGTAGTGGCCGGTGTACTGCGAGTAGCACTTGGGTAAGTCCTAGGACTTGTATTTTGTGGGTTGTCGTTTTGAGATATGTTGGGCACCCGTTTGTACGTTATTTGATGGAACCTTGATTCTGTCCTTGTGTAGACTCTGGTATGGTACTATTTGTATATAGTAAGACTTTATTCCGCTGTGTATGTTTTATTGTGTTTGGATATGTATAGGGTGCCTGGGAACCCCACGGGGTCGGACCCTCATCTATTGTCCTGTATCTTTGGATGTTTTGTATGGTATAGGGACTAGTTGGTTTACATTTTCACCTCTGGGTCCCATTTCTAGGTCCGGGGCATGACAGCTTGGTATCAGAGCTAACCAGGTTGTTAGGTCTTGTAGATTTGGTTAGGCTTAACTGTGAGTACATACCAGAGTATAGGATGTTGGATATGGGTAGAGTTGGTTGAGGATTGTTCGGTTGCTAGACTGGTATTTATCGACGATATTCCTTATTTTTCCTAGGATGACAATTCTAGTAAAAGTAGGGCAGATCATTGATGACTTTCGTGTTAGTGCGATAGGACAGAACTGGACCTGGCAGGGGGCACTTAACACAATTAGTGTAGATCATTGTGTTAACTGTATGTGTTATAGGGATACTGATAGTTTCCTATCGTGTTGCAGAATGGAGCCTAAGGATAATAACCTAGGAAGTGGCTCTGAGGAGACTGCAAGTGATGAGTCCCGTTCTGTGCCTTGAGGTTTGACGAGGCAGGTGTTACGGGAGATCAGGCGGAGTTTGAGGAGACACGAGCACTCTCCTACTACTGCGGGGTGCACCATTAAGAGGCTCACACGAATGCATCCTCCGACATTCTATGGAGGACCTGACCCAACGATAGCAGAGGATTGGGTGGAGAAGACTGAGAAGATCTTGGAGGTCCTGCACTGCACGGATAGGCAGCGAGTCCTCTATGCTACTTCCAGCTATCTAGGGAGGCAGGCCGATGGTGGACTGCAGTGAGTCTGCTGAAGAAGTAGAGAGCCAGTGTTGAGGAGATGACATGGAGCCGTTTAAAGGAGGTATTATTCGATAGATACTTCCTGGCTTCAGTACGTGATGCGAAGGCAGATAAGTTTTCTACTCTAACTCAGGGGAGTTTGACGGTGTAGGGGTATGCGGCTTGGTACATAGAGCTGTCCTGATTTGCACCATGTTTGATCTCAAGCGAGTACGAGAAGACTCGGAGGTTTGAGAAGGGCTTGAGGAAGGATACTTGCAGACTAGTGGGTATGCTTCAGATCCGCGAGTTCTCGATGTTGGTAGATAAAGTCACGGTGATTGAGACCGGTATCTGAGAGGATGAGGTGGACTAGGAATTGAGGAAGAAGATAGTACCTTCTGGTTCTCAGATAGAGTCTCATCAAGGATCATGGAGGAAGAGGAACAAGGGCTCGGGTTACTGCCAGAATATCGAGTGCCAGGATTCTCAGATGAGCCAGACTAGTGGTCATTGTACCAGATGCCACAGATGGCAAGAGGGTGACTATCGGTCATTTGGGGGTAACTGTTACAACTGTGGCCAGCCAGGTCACATGTTTCGTGATTGTCGTCCACCGAAGCAAGACGTGCCTGCATCCAGTGTGAATCGAGGGAGCAACCAGATACCTCAGGGAACCGTTCAGACGAATACAGCTTTGGCCAGAGTATACTCTCTTACTCCAGCAGACGCTGAACATGCAGGGAACGTAGTGTCAGGTAAGTTATTGTTGCTTTCAAATAAGGCTTCTATTTTGTTTGATTCGGATGCAACCCATTCTTTTATATTTGTGAATTTTTTTGGACGGTGTGGGGTTGAGACCCAAGTCATGAACGAGGTGTTATCTATTGCTACACCATCTGGGAGTATATCATTCTGTAGGAAGATGTTGGAGGACTTCCCAGTGGTAATCCAGGGGAAGCTACTACTGGTGAATCTTGTGGTATACGAAATGTCAGGGTTCGATATCATTCTGGGGATGGATTGGTTGTTCTCTAGTTATGCTATGATCGACTGTCGCAGGAAGGTAGTAGTGTTTAGACCTCCTAGGGAGAAGGAGTATAAATTCGTGGGATCGTGTGTGCGTTTGATGCCACAGATTCTATCTGCACTACAAGCAAGGAGGTTACTCTTGGATGAGTGTCAGGGGTACCTAGCTTGTGTGAAGGAACCGCCGTGGGATGAGTTGAGGCTCAAGGACATTCGGGTAGTCAGCGAGTTCCAAGACGTGTTTCCATGTGATTTACCCGGTTTACCTCCGGATTGTGAGGTGGAGTTCGCTATAGAGTTGCTGCCTAGCAAGGCATCAATCTCTAAAGCTCCGAACCATATGGCTCCAGTTGAACTTCGAGAATTAAAGGAGCAGTTGCAGAAATTACTAGACAGGGGTTTCATTGAACCTAGTGTTTCGTGGAAGGTTTTTCTAAACTATCTGTGCCTCTGAATCAATTGACCAGGAAAGGAGTGAAATTTGAGTGGACCAATGATTGCGAGCAGTGTTTTCAGGAGTTGAAGCACCAGCTAGTTACCGCTTCAGTGTTGACCATTCCTTTAGGGGATGGTGGGTTTGTGATTTATAGCGACGTGTATCTGAAGGGCTTGGGATGTGTGCTTATGCAGTAGGCTGCTGTTGTATATGCACTGAATATCTGGTGACACTACTTGTTGTATATGCACTCCAGTGTTGTATATTCACTGACCACAAAACCCTCAGGTATTTCTTCACGCAGAAGGAGTTGAACATGAGGCAGAGGTGGTGGCTAGAGTTGATTAAGGACTACAATTGCACGATCAGTTACCACCCAAGGAAGGCTAATGTGGTAGCCGATGTGTTAAGTTGGAAGTCAAGACCTGCGATAGTATCTGCAGTTGTAGCTCAGCATCACATCAAACAGGATCTGGAGAGTTCGGGTATAGAGTTGGTGTACAGTGATCATCAGGTTTTTATTGCTAGCTTGGTGATCCAGCCGACCTTGTTTGAGCGTATAAAAGCCGCGCAGGCTAGTGATACAAAGTTAGCTGAGATTATGAAAAAGATACAGTAGGGACTAACTACAAAGTTTAACATCTCTGATAGAGGTGTGTTAAGGTTTGGGACCAGGTTATGTGTTTCGAACGATGATGAGATCCGAAAGACGATTATGGAGGAAGCGCACTGCTTTTTGTATATGGTACATCCTGGTAGTACGAAGATGTATCGAGATTTGCGTGAGACCTTTTGGTGGTCTGGTATGAAGAGGCAGATTGCTCAGTTCGTGGAGCAATGTCTGACGAGTCAGTAGGTAAAAGCTAAACATCAGAGGCCGACAGAGCCATTGCAGCCTTTGCCTATTCCGGTGTGGAAATGGGAGGACATTTCTATGGACTTTGTTACTAGATTGCTGCCAGCACTTCACAGGCAGAATGTTATTTGGGTGATCGTGGATAGATTGAAGAAATCTGCTCATTTCTTACCGATGAAGGTTCGATATCCTTTGAGTAAGCTAGCTGAAATGTATGTGCATGAGATTATAAGAATGCACGGAGTACTGGTGTCCATTGTATCAGATCGAGATCCGAGGCTTACTTCTCGATTCTAGATGAGCTCGCAGGAGGCACTGGGGACAAAGCTTACTTTCAGTATAACGTTCCACCCCCATACTGATGGACAGTCGGAGAGGACGATACAGATCTTGGAAGATATATTGTGAGCTTGTGTGTTAGACTTTGGTGGTAGTTGGATATAGTTTATGCCACTCGTAGAGTTTACGTATAACAACAGCTTCCGGGCTAGTATCGGGATGGCACCGTTCGAGGCTTTATATGGTCGGAGGTGTCGATCTCCTTTATGTTGGGATGAGGTTGGTGAACTTTAGGTGTTAGGACCTAAACTTGTGTAGCAGGTGTCTGAAAAGGTGGGTTTGATCCGGGAGAGGATTAAATCAGCTCAGGGTTGGCAGAAGAGTTACACAGATGTTCGCCACCATGAGTTAGAGTTCGAGATGGGGGGTAAGGTATTTCTGCGTATTGCTCCGATGAAAGGGGGTGATGAGATTTGGAAGGAAGGGCAAGCTGAGCCCGAGGTATATCGGACCATTCAAGATTCTTGAGCGAGTGGGTCCGCTATCCTACAAGATTGCACTACCCCTAGTACTCTCAAGGGTCCATGATGTGTTTCACGTATCCATGTTGAGGAGGTACATGTTGGATCCTTCACATGTTATCAGCTATGATGAGTTGGAAATTGGGGATACTTTAGTGTATGAGGAGATACCTATTCAGGTTCTGGACTGTAAAGTTTAAAATTTTTGTACTAAAGAGATACCATTAGTGAAGGTATTGTGGCGGAACCACGAGATTGAGGAAGCTTCTTGGGAACTGGAAACGGAAATACGCCAGAAGTATCCACAGTTGTTTTGAGTATTTGTGCGTTATCCTACTTGGGGTTGGGATAGGTGGTTAGTTGTCGGAAGTGTGTATATTGTGAACTCCTGAGACGGGTGTATATGTAACCATGGTATTCCTCCGCCATAATTGAGGGTATGTATGTGAAAGTGTATGTGTATGTGTATGTGTATGGTAGGGCTATGTTGTAGTAGTCGCCAGTTTCTTTTTAGAGTTGCGTGTAAGTATTCAATTGTATGAATGAGTTCATGAATGAGAGATTGCAAATTTCGTAGACGAAATTTTTGTAAGGAGGGGAGACTGTAAGAACCCGAACTGTGATATATGGGTTTAAATTAATAAGAGATGGGCAAATTGGGAATTTAGAAGGATTTGTCGACGAAGTCCATGTAAGTCTTGTCGACGATGTTTAGAGGCTCGTCGACGAGGAGAAGCTGAGAGATTTTAGGAAACCAGTGATAACAGGATTCGTCGACGAATCCATCATCTCGTCGACGAGGACGCCCAAGTCAAAGGGCTATAAATAGAAGTTCTCTTTACTTCCAAGCTAAGAAATCTAAAAACCTTCTCTCTCTCTCTCTTTCTCTCTCTCTCTCTCTCTAGAACTCTCCCTACCCTCCATCTCTTTAGATGTCTTCGCCGTTCATTGTTAGAATCATGAATCCGAAGTTACCACAAGGATTGTGGAAGGATTCTCTACAAGTTCTACGAATTGGATTTTCGGTTCGGCCGTTTTCGGGTTTTGACGTAAAATTGAAGTAAGGTTCAGTTTTCAGTTCTGATCTGGTAGTTTTGTAGAGAACAATGTTGTGAGTATATTTTGTACTGTTGGTTGTAGGTTTTGGAATTCGGTTTGTTATTTAGGGGCCTTAGAGTTCAGGATTTGCTATTTGGGAAAGGTAAGGGGAATTGTGTTTATATAGGTTATTTTTGAAATTGGACTCAGTAGAACTATGGTTCATGGTCCTGTGTGTGTTTTGGCTACTCATTTGGGGAGATCTAACAAGAAAAACCATGGGTTTTTCATGATTACAGTTTTGGGAAAAAGGGGGCGACGGTTTGCATCCTTGGTTTTGTTGAAAACCGAACGTATATGTTAATTTATACTGTGTTATAGGGATGGTCGTGCCTTGACTTGTTTAAACTGTATATGTTTGGAAAACCATGATTTTAGATTACCAAATGGGTGTGGTTTGTTTGGTTATATGATCATGCATGTGTGTGTGTGATTGGTTGAAATGCTAGTAGGAACGCAGTTCCGAATTGTTCCAGGTACTGATAGTGTCCGGCTCTATATCCAAAAGCGTATGAAATCGTTTGCCATAGATTGGCAAAGTGTCTAGCTCTATATCCAAGGGCGTGAGCCTATTCCGATAGATCAGGCCGAAGGGTGTGGATCCACCAATTTAGCGCCGGTACGATGCCATAGGAGTCGGGGACTAGCCATGTGCTGGTGGCGCCGTGTTCGCGGATTGGCTACGGGCTAATGCCGTATGTCGCGGGCCAGCTTCGGGCCGATGGGTGTCCACACAGGACTCCCAACCACACAGGTTACTACACAAGCTTCCTAACCACACACGTTACAAATCTACACACACAACCCAGTTCATAGTAAATCGGTAAAAAAACTCCTCATTCCACTGTCAATGTTTTACCCCCTTAATATAAATGCCCATAAAACGACCCCCTCATACCACTGCCAACGTTATATGGCGATTTATATCAGGTACGATATAACGACCTCCTCATATCACTACCAATACTATATCGCAATTTACGTGAACCATAGAACAATACACAACCAATTTATGTAAACACATCAATGCATTCAAGTTCACAGTATTTATTCATCCAAACTGCATCACAACCAATCAGAATTTGTAACCCAAACAGTAACCACAAGCGATCAATAATCGTAATCAAATAGTACTCGCAACCATTTAATTATAAAAGTTATTTTCATGCCACACTATTTTTCCCAAATATGATATATAATAAAAAATTATTATTTTCCAAATGCCCAACTGTTCAGAAAAGTATACCTTAGTATATAAATTTGTATACTCGAATTTAACCACTTTAAAATTAATAAAAATTTGTTATAACGTATTCCCCATACCCGCTCCTCGAGATTCTACCTAAATCGAACAGAAAATGAAAACCCATATTTCAAAAATCCTAACTTAATTAGTTTAACCCCGGGATATTAATCATTTAACTTCTCCTAGGCCCACACACTCCCAATACTTAATTTAATATTAAAAATATCCTACTTACCTTGATTTTGGAGTGGTGCCCAAATATCCCAAATCAAGTTTCTGCTCCAATTAACTTGAAGAGAAACTCCCCATGAACCTCGTGGTGGTTTTCGATCATCGAATCGGGCTAAATCTGGGCCATATTCGAAGAAAGAAGGTAGGGAAACTGAAACCTAGATAGAGAAAACGAGAGGAGAGATAAATTTCGCAGAAGAAATGATCTAGGGTCACTTTATGCCCGAGCCTTCATCGAAGAGTTTAAAAGGTTCGTCGACGAAGCCAAGAAGAACATTCATCGATGAGGTTATCATGTTCGTCGATGAAGCGTTTAAAAACCTGAATTTCCCCTGCTCTTAGTAATTCCTCGTTGATGAGACACATGTACTCATCAATGAAACTCAGATGGACGTTCATTAACGAGGAGAATAATTTTGTCGATGAATCCCTGCTTGATACCCTTTTTAAATTCCTTTTCCCTTTCTTTTATTTTCCTTTTTTTCCTTTTATTTATTTTTTGAGTTTGAGTTACTGCATTCTCCCCTCCTTAAAAGAATTTCGTCCTTAAAACATATATTCTATTACAGATTTCTCACATTTCAATTTATTCCAACATGTAAGTAATTACATCACCCAGGGAGCATTGGGTCTCTCCTCCTCCACTTGGACTAGACAACAAAGGGGCAGGCCTTATCGGACTAATGACTGGCCCCACATACCAACACGTATCTTTTTCAATGTGTTTTTTCCTCACTCACACACTTCCTGAAAAAACTTCCCAGAAACCTCGTGGTGGTTTCCAATCGTCGAATCGAGCTAAATCTGGGACAGATTCAAAGAAAGAAGGTAGGAAAACCAAAACCTAAAGAGAGAAAATGAGAGGAGAGAGAAATTTCATGGAAGAAATGATCTAGGGTCACTTTATACTCGAGCACTCGCCAACATTTTAAAAGGTTCGTCGGTGAAGCCAAGAAGAACATTCGTCGACGAGGTCATCATGTTCTTTAACAAAGTGTTTAAAAACCTAAATATTCCATACTCTCAGTAATTCCTCATCAACGAGACACGTGTACTTGTCGATGAAACCAAAAAGGATGTTCGTCAATGAGGAGAACAATTTCGTCGATGAATCCTTGCTTGATACCCTTTTTAAATTCCTTTTTCCTTTCTTTTATTTTCCCTTTTTTCCTTTTATTTATTTTCTAAGTTAGGGTTACAACATTCTCCCCTCCTTAAAAGAATTTTGTCCTCGAAATTCATTATTCAACATATATTTTATTACAGATTTCACACATTTCAATTTATTCCAATATGTAAGTAATTACATCACCTAGAGTTAAATACAACTTATTACTTATCTCAACTTAAACACATTACCTGCGCCTCTAGCAATGTCCCCTTCATTCGGGGTAAGCATGTAGACACACGCCGGGCCATTGCTGCCGCGATTTACTGGGTTGCTCCTCTGATTATGATCTGAAGCGGGTGCTTTGTTCGGCAGTCTCCGATAATTCCAAGCTATATGTCCACATCTGCCGCATTTATAGCACACGACACCCCTACTCTGGCATTCTCCCCAATGCCTTTAATTGCATCTAGAATAGTGGGGGTGTGATGAATCGCCCTGTTATCCTCAATCATTCCTTTCTGACTTCTAACTTGCAGCATCTCTATCTACCCTCCATGACCCCTATTTGACTTTTCATTGGGGCTAGGAGACATTGGTCTTTTCCTCCATTCTGACGCCTCTACACCTCTCTGTAGACTCGACTCTGCAACGGTGGCTTTATCCACCAATTCTGTAAAGTCCTATATCTACAAACATGCCATATGCTTATGAATCCTCTAATTTTGGTATTTTTCAAACCATATCACCTTTTGATATTCATCTGGAACCATAAAAGGTGCAAAGCAAGAAAGTTCCAAGAACCTAGCAGCATACTACTGAACTATGAGGCGCCCCTGACTCAAGTTGAAAAATTCCTCCACCTTTGCATTCCTGGTGGTGGCAGGGAAATATTGGTCATAGAAGACCTACTTGAAACGACTCCAGGTCATCGCTATAGGCACTGCTCGTTGCTCTTCCAACATCACTGCTTGCCACCACCGTTTAGCTTCTTCGGTCAACTTGAAGGAGACGAACAGAACCTTCTGCTCCTTAGTGCAATTCAGTACTACCAGTATCTTCTCCATTTCTTGCATCCAAGTCTCAACCATGATTGAGTCAGTTCCACCAACAAAAGGTGAGGGTTTCAATCGGGTGAATTGACCAATCAAGCAACCCTGGTTCACTAGTGGGCAGCTTGATCCCTCGGGGTCTCATCTCATATCTTCCCTAACCTGACGAGCTATACCTTGCAATAGTCGGGAGGTTTCAATCTCATCTCTGCCGGAAGCCCCCAACTCGTTTCCTCCTCCATCATCCACAACCTTTACCTCTAGGATCCATCCTAAATATATAACATAGGCAAGTTTAAAATTTCTACATTTCAACATAACTGACATAATCATAAAACAAGAAACCATATATTCAAATACTCAATTAAACATCCAACACCCAATTATCCACAATCATCTTAACCTTTAAGTTATAATTCCAAGTTTTAATCTCTCTACTTAGAAACATCACCATTGATGGATTTACCATGATTTTCTGAAACCATTGACTGATTTAAGAAAGTACAGAAGTCCGTCAAGGGATTTCTGCCTCCAAGCTATAAAATAAAACTCAAATTTCCTATCAATACTCTAATCTACCCGTTCCTATCCTCATCCAACTTAAACCTATACTCTCATATTAATTCTCCTAAAGTCTACAAAATCTATAACCTAAAGCTCCGATACCACTTTGTAATGCCCCGAACCCGCCAAGTGGGGCCCGAGGTGTTATGAGACCAATCATACTTCTCTGATACCATTCACGCAGCAGAACTAATTAAACAACCTCAAATAAAATACAAGAGTACTATATATATACAAACCCATAAAGGAGTGTAACCAAATTCTCCATATTACATAACTAGAAAATAAAAATAATTAAACATAGAACTTTCCATATTCCGTTCTTTTAACTACTCACAAAACTAAACCCCGCCTCAGAGCTTTCTAAGCTCAATCACCTGAAGGACATGAAAAGAATAATAAATTGTTGAGGTGAGATACCTCTCAGTAAAGAAGAAATAAGCTATAATAGTGTGTAGCAGAGAGTTTAAATATATACAAAACATAATCATCTGTTATTCAACATTAGTAAATAAAGCTCATACAAATTACACTCACACATACATAATTATTATTTAGTGATAATTCCCCAGAATAGGGAAGATTACCCGCCCATACAAGTAGCTTCCCTCTGCTCTAGTACCAATGCCAGGGCACTCGCCATAGTCAGTAAGCCCTCGGGTTATGTATCCATGCAAAGTCTTTGAGAATAGGGAAGATTACCTTCCCATACAAGTGGCGTCCCTCTGCTTTAGTACCAACTGAAAATTACCAAGGCACTTGCCTTTCTCAGCAAGCTCTCGGGTGGAGAGTGTTACTTTGCCATAAATATTTATGTAATTAAATTTACACGCATCCAATGCTAATCATTTCACAAAGATCCACGTATACATGCATATCACAACCAATCCACACAAGATACACACATACTTCATTCACACCCACACAGGGTCCATATCCACACAGGAATGTTGTCCACACAGGACTTACAACCACACAAGAATACCGTCCACACAGGACTCCCAACCATACAGGTTACTACACAAGCTTCCCAACCACACACGTTACAAATCTACACACACAACCTTGTTCATAGTAAATCGGTAAAACAAACTCCTCATTCCACTGTCAATGTTTTACCCCCTTAATATAAATACCCATATAACGACCTCCTCATACCACTGCCAACGTTATATGGCGATTTATATCAGGTATGATACAATGACCTCCTAATATCACTACCAACACTATATCGCAATTTACATGAACCATAGAACAATACACAACAAATTCATGTAAACACATCAATGCATTCAAGTTCACAATATAAATGACCTTTACTGACACTAGCATGATAATCTATGTTATTGTAAGTTAATACAACTAACATTGTATTAATAAGTTTAATAGTCTATCATAATGCACTATTTCGTATTAAAATTAAATTAAATTCATAGTGTTAAAAATTATATATTATGTTTATGTTAACACTACGTTACACAATAGCATCAGTAAAACTACAAAAATTTACTAAAATTCTATAATAACTTTACATTGTTTATGTGTGATTATGACAAATCAATGTAATAATTTGTTCATAAATTATTATATAAAAATTGTAGTTTCATAAAACATGCAATTTGATGTTTAAAATTATTTACAGATAAAATAATTAATTAATACCAACTACCTCATATAAAGTGTGTATCTTGAATTGTATAATCACATAAGAAAATAATATTGAATTAAGATATTTTGCAACATGTGATTGAAAAGTAGATTTTCATGCTTTTAGTTTATTATTGTAACTAATGGAACTAAAACGTTTAAATAAACTAGATATCATGAATCCAAAAATGTATGATCACAAGATGATATATATATATATATGGAGGATATGTTGGTAGTTCTCTTGTGTACAAAGGAGCAGAAAGTATTGTTTGCAAATTTTAAGCTGACAGGGGAGGCAAAGCGCTGGTGGAGATCAGCGAGACTGTTAGAGGAGCAGAGACCTGACCTCGTAGCGGTGACGTGGAGCCATTTCAGGGAGATCTTTTTCAAGAGATATTTCCCCGCTACTGTCAGAAGTACGAAGGAAGCGAAGTTTCTGCACTTGACCCAGGGACCAATGAGAATATAGCAGTATGCAGCTAGATTCATTGAGCTATCACAGTTTGCTCTGTATTTGGTACAGGATGAGGAAAGGAAAGCGAGGAAGTTCGAGGAGGGCTTGAGATAGAGTTTATTTGAGCTATCAGGGTTTGTTTTGAAGATTTATTGCAATTAATTTTAAAATAAATTATTGTCATCAAATATAACAACCAACAACAAAAGAAATGACAGCAATTAATTTGGTACTTTTTAGCAAATAAATCATTTCAAGCATGCAACAATCTAAATCCACTACCAGCATGCAATTCACAATATACTATACTAATAATGCAGTTGACATTCATGTATTCCAGTAGTTCAATGAAAAAAAATTATCCATTATAATCATGAACATATAAGAGTAGCTAACCTATCTTCACCTGAAGTAGAGTTTTCACTTCCAAAAACAAGCCCAACAACCTCCTGCACAATAATAAGTAACTCGATCACATATTAATGCAACATATTGATTACGCGTCAAAGCTACGTAATTAAGTATTTAAATGCATCAATTAAATGTTACTATTTTAATTAAATACTTAATTATGTCCCATATTTTAATCAATGAGCTAGTTTGATAATTTAAGAAAATTATTCCATTTTTGTCGAAGAATTTACGGACCTTCAATCTTTGTTATTGCATGATAATTTTTAAAAATAAAAAATTGAAGCACGTGAAACCGAGCCATGTACATGACAAGGATATGTCACATGTATGTGAAGATGAGACCCATGCAAGCCATGTGAAGAGGATCGGGCTATGTGGGGGTTGGAGCTTTAAATAAAGGTCGTGTGTGCACTGGACTTCAATAAGGATGGGCTAGGCACTAGAGGCTTGGCGTGTTTGTGCATAAGTGAAGAGGGTCGTGCATGAAGCTCTCATGAGCAGGCTTTGAAAAGAAGAGTGTGTGTGAGGTGCAAGCAAAATGAAGAAAAAACACAAAAAAAGAAAAAGGAGGAAGCTGGGCTAGGTCCTTGATGTGACCCGACCATGTAATTCAAACACTAGTCGTGTCTGTGTGAGTTAAGTGAGGCGCTGAGCACATGAGGGAGCAGGTAGCTAGAGGGTGTTACGTGTGTGTGCTTGTCGAGTGAGGTGCTAGTAGTGTGGCAGAAAAAAAAAAAAAAAAAAAAAAAAGCCAAAAGAAAGAAAGGAGAAAGGGAGTAGGGCATTGTAGCTAGGGTTTAAGGGTTTTCAAGGTTGCGTGTGGGGAGACCTTGGGAGCTGGTACCTGGAGAGCCTCTGCACCACTACTGTTCTTTTTCCATGAAGATCGAGCCTCCAGCTCAACTCCATCTCTCCATCTTCCATCTCTCTCTCTCTCTCTCTCTTCACCTCTCTCCGTCTTTCCCCCTCTCAGAACCTCCCTCTTCTCCTCTCTCTCTCTCTATTAATTATTTTAGTTTACTTGTATTTTACTTTAATTTTCTTTGAAATAAATACTTTAAGTTAGTTAAGTTGAATATTGCATTTAGTATCCATAGCCTAAAGTTATTGTGTGTTGTCATGCATCTCTCCCTCTCCTCTGTGTTCACATCTCTCCTCTCTCTTCATTCCCCTCTCTCCTCTCTCTCGATTGTTGTGTTCACTTCTCTCCCTCATCTCCGAATTGTTGTGTTCATCCATCATTCATCTCTCTCTCCTCATCTCTCTTCCCCCTCTCTCCTCGCAATCTCCCATCTCCGCCTCACATCTCCATGTTCTCTCACTCTCCTTTCCCTCCTCATCTCAATGTTATTGTTGTGTTTCCTTCGGAGTCTCTCTCCTCACTCTCTCTCCGACTCGATCATCTCTCCTCCTCACGCTCCCCTCTCTCATATTGTTGTGTTTCATCTCTCTCTCTCTCTCTACTCCCCCCCTATCTGCGCTCTCCTCTCCTGTTCACATCTCTCTCCTCTCAATTCCTCATCTCTCGCCCACTCGGTCCTCCTCTCGCTCCACCACTCTTCTTTTTTTCCATCTCGTCTGACTCTCTACAGTTCACTTTTTCACTCGTCTCTCAAAAAAAAAATCCTCTCTCCTCTCTCCCTCTCTCTCTCTCGTCCTCATCTCTCCTTCTCTCGTCATGCCCTCTCCCTCTCTCTCCTCCTCGTCTCGTTTCATCTCATCTCAGCCTCTCGTCCGTCTCTCGCCGTCCATCTCGCCTCCCATTCATCCCATCCCCATCCCCTTTCCCCTCTCTCTCTCGCTCTCTCCCTTCTCTCTCTCTCTCTCTCAGACTCTCCTCTCTCCTGCCCAACCTAGCTCTCCTGCTCTCTTGCTGGCCTCCTCCTCCCATCTCTCCGGTCCTCTCTCATCATAATAGACTTTTTGTGTTGCAATCTCTCTATTGTTGTGTTCATCTTCTCCTCTCCTCTCCTCATCCCATCTCCTCTCACCTCTCTCTCTCTCATCTTTCTCTCTCTCACTCTCTCTCTCTCTTCACGTTCTCATCTCTCTTCTCATCATCTCTCTCTCTCTCTCTCTCCCTCTATCTCTCTCCTCTCTCTCTCTCTCTCATCTCTCTCTCTCTCTCTCCCTCTTCTCGATCGTCTGAATGTTATATTTGGATTATTTGGACGGTTAAATTCAGTTTATTTCTGTTAAAAGCAGATTGTTGAATTTAAATTTTGTTTGGGCTTGTTTATAATTATTAATTCAGTTTGTTCTATTATCTCAAAGTCATTGTAGAAGTACACTTTGTTGGATACTTTTTTTATTATTTTGTTTACCTTGCTTTTATTTTGAGTTAGTGCTGAAGTTAAGTATTTGTTTAAATCTCTCCTATTCTCTCTCTTTCCTTTGTGGTTGTTTAGTTGTTTTGTTCTAGTTAATGTCATGTTAAATATCTTGCTAAAGCTTTAATTAGTTTAAATTTAGTTATCTTTATTTAAGAGTTGTTTGAGTCTATCTATTGTTAGGTTTATTTTATTTATTTAGTTGGGCTTTACTCATTGTTTAGTTTAGTTTATTTTTATTTAGTTGAGATAAGGCATGATCTTTATATTTCATTCAAGTTATCATTGTGTTGGGTTGGGTGTTTAATCTTAAGTCATTATTGAGGTTTAATTTTAGTTTATCTTTTTTTAATTAGTGAGTTGTTTGGTTGGCTTTATGCGTGTTAAATTTTTAATTTAGGCTTTGCGTCATTTCAATTCCATCACAAATTCTCCAAAAATCCAAGATTTTGAATCTAAACTATGTTTAGTACATTGCTTTCTTATTTTCTTTTCCTGTTTCGTGCTAGTTTTAAGCTAATCTGCATTCCCCATGGAGACGATCTAGCCCGTTTGGGCTAATTATTACACGACGTAACTCCTATACTTGGGATAGCCATAATGCTACTCATTTTTAGAAGTGACTTAAGTTTTTGGCGTCATTGCCAGGAAGTGCCAGAATTAGTTTCAATCTAGTGTTTCTCCATTTATTTTGATTTTTCTCATAATTTAAAAACACAATATATATATATATATATATATTCAAAAAAAAACACAAAACAAAACAAAAAAGAAAAAAAGAAAAAACAAATTTGATCATGCTTGTCTGCTGCTATGTTGGTGACTGTTTGTTATTTGGGTTGATGTTTGATGCCTTGAGTTAAAGACATTTCATATAAACTATACAAATTATCACCTAATACAGGTGGTAGGTTTCCTATTTCTATTGTAAGTGAAGACACTGAAATTGATTTGAGTGATCTTTTTGAAGATAATTTTGAGGAAACTATGGCTTAACATCCAGAGTTGCACCACGCACTTTGAAAGACCTTTTGCAGCCTACACGCACCACCACACCATCTTGTATTGCTTTGCCAAATAATGCACCAAATTTCACAATTAAGCATGGTATGTTGTTAGTAATACCTTAGTTCCACTGGATGGATTTTGAGAGTCCTTATCAGCATCTGACCAATTTTGAATTGGCATGTACTACCTTCATTACTAAAGCAGGAACTAATGAATATATTAAGCTTCTTTTGTTTTCTTTTTCCTTGAATGATAAAGCAAAGATCTAGTTTAATTCTCTAAGACCTAACTCTATTTCTGATTGGACTAACATGTAGCATGAGTTCTTACATAATTTTTTTCCTTTTCAAAGAACCCAATTCCTACAGGAACAAATCAGTTCGTTTATGCAGATAGGCGATGAGACCTTCCAAGCTTGTTGGGAAAGGTTCAAAGAGCTGATAAATATCTGTCCGCATCATGGGTTTAAGTCTTGGAGGCTGGTAAATTATTTCTACACTACCCTCACTCCTGATTGTAAGTAGTTTGTTCAGACTATGTGTAATGGGGAGTTCTTTAGCAAGGAACCAGATGAGGCACTGGCATTCTTTGATTACTTAGTTGAAAGTGCACAACAGTGGAATACATGATCTGATTGGGCACTAATGGTGGTGCAACCTCTCAGGGCAATTGGTGGTGGAGGTAAATATGAGGTAAAGGAGGAAACTGATATTCAGGCTTGTATTGCTGCATTAGCTAGGAGGGTAGAGGTTAAGGACTTGGAGAAGGTGAAAGCGGTGAAATCAGTTGAGGTGTGTTCTCTATGCACTGACTCTAGTCATAAGGCCCAGGATTGTTCGATTTTGATGGTAGTACAGGATAGTAGGTCTGATCATATTCAATTAGCAAATTGGGTTAATAGAGCTCCCAATCAGCCTTTCTCAAACACTTACAATCCAAGATGGAGGAGGAATCACCAGAATTTTTCATAGAGGAATGATCAGATTGCTCCCCCTAAATGTATGCAAATTATGAAACAATTACTTCACATGAATATATACATTTGGCACACTCAAGTAATTGTTTTGATTATTTGGGCAAATGCCTACAGAAAATTCGGCAACATGCCGGCTGTAAACAGGACATTTCCCAAATTTTACCTGCACAAAAAAAAATTTTCTCAAAACAGACAGTATTATAAGAAGTAGGGCAACAACGAGAACTATGATCTACTAGCAAAGCAATTCTCAACCACTGCATCCGCCCATGCAGTAGGCATTCTATACTACTCATCGGCTTTCATACCATACACAATTAAGCACCAGACAGCAAGTCGGAAGGTCTTGTCAAATGCATATATATATGTCATAAATAACGGGGTGTAATGGTTCAATAACATCATGGAAGTACCATAAAGTAAAAGATCTATATTTATTTGCTATCAGATAAGAGGATTAAAATAAAGCAAAAAGAACACGGCCACGCTATCTGATCTTAGACAACTCTTGGAGTCTAGATCTCCCTCCATCATCTCCTCCATCCTCTCCTTCCATCACCGCCGTCCGCGGCATCGAAATCAAAGTCCATCGTCATCCGATCTCTCTCATCCTGCTCTCCTGAATGCGGTCACTCAACTCACTGAAGCCAGCTGTCATGGTCCCTCGACATTTGTAAGGCGACTATCAGTGGATATGGAGTGCTGTCTGGAACTCCTCCGAAGTGCAGCGGATGACGATGTCCAATCCTGCAATCTGACTGGACTAATTCCTCGAACTGTTAATGCAAACATGTCAGACAAGCCGGAGATGGCAGCCATGAGATCCACATCGATTGCGATGTAGGCTTCGGTGGCTTCCCGTGGGTCCTCTACCTGTGTGCTTCTGCTTGCTCTAAAAGGTCGCCCCAAAATGTTCTATAGCTCGTAACCACCATCAATCCAGGGTCACGCCAAGAAAGTTGTCCCGCCGGTTTGGTCCTCCTCTTTAGCTGAAGCCCCTTTGTCCTCGTGACTCCAATATTCCTAAACAACTTGTTCAGGATTCCCATATGGACAATGATCACTCGGTGACCAATCATCTTGTGCCATCCATCCAATGATTATCAACTCGCCTGTCCAACTTCTTCCGACAAGAGGCCCCACATGACGAAGCAATCTAAAAAGGAGACGTGCACCTCTAGATCCTGTCCTGCCTTAGGCAAGACATTGTAGGTGATCAGATGGTGCACGATCTAAGCCCTCTAAGCTGAACTGTCTGTACTTGGTAGGAGAGATGGATCCGAGTTAGCAGTGCCCAGGGTCGACATGGTCATGTTGGCAAATCGTCTCTGCATCGAGGATCCAGGAGTTACCCACCCACCCTCGGGGCACTCAAAATCGCCATGGCCAATGTCAGGACAATCAGATATAATTGTGCATTCAAGCGCCCACTGTCCATCACAAGCACGGAGAAGTACCCGTTCCATCATTGCCAGGTTGGCATAGAAACAATCCTAACGAACTTCGGTACTGTTCCCCCAGGCTTGTAGAGATAAAAGGTATCTCCACCCTTGTACTTGACATATCCAAATAATTTTGAAAATAACTGCCCTAATACTAAATCGATAATCTTCTACCTAGTATAGCCTCCTATGGGAACGGCACTCCCCGTATGTAACCAGCCTCTATGCCCCTATCTGAGAGAAAATACTCTCCTCTGCGTGAGCAAGGTCCATTGGGCGGTCAATGTGAGTCCCTGGGAATAAATGGTGTGAGGCCTAGGATAGTATGAAATGCAGAAGGGAAGGAAAGTCCTTCCTCAGAATCTCACGCAAATGAGCTGAAATGAAGATTTTCAACATATATATCGCACTCGGTCGACTAGGCGTAGATAAACGGTCGACCGACCTTGAAATTCCTAGGTACCGACACTTCGGTCGACGAGGCAAAATGAACTAGGATGCCGGTCAAGACCGAGAGGGTGTATGTGCCATGTTTTGGTCGACCAGGATAACACCGCGGGGTCAAAGTCAACCTCTTATTTCTGGTCTAACCGGGGCCTTTTACAACTACAGTACTCGGTCACCGATCATAGTGTTTTCCCCCAGTTTGTCCTGATTTTTGATCCAAAGTTCTCCCTAAGGTCCAGATTTGTGTGTACTCGTATAACCCTGATTCTTAGGGGTTTCTTGGTGAAGAGTATCGCGGGTCAAGTGAGGTGCGTACTGAGAATTGACTTGAATCATCTATTTAGGTACCAGACACGAATGAATGTGAGGACCTTCTTAACTTAGCTCTGTGGTGATTTGGAGAGTATCCTTAGATATGATGATATAGAGGAGCACGGATACGAACCAAAGATGCGTGCAAAAATTCAACCGAGTAATGATCGTAGTGGGTGATAACGTCCCTATGGATGAGATATAAGATGAAGCCCTAAATTCAACTTTGTATAATGGCCAACTCTTCTTAACTTTAATGTTTTTCATGACGGAAGGGTTAAGCAATAGACTGGATACCGAACAGCGTACATGCATGTCCATTTTGAAGTTGATAAAGGTTCTTAGTACAACAAGATAGCTTAATGAGTATGCATACTCAGAATTTCGTTTTAATCAACATCCTTCCTGAACTCCAATCGTCACAAACTCCCAAACCTAGGAATAAAGAAAAAGATGCAGAATGCATTTTCAGGTTTGAGTTGCTTTTCCTTAAGTCCTACGAGGTTTTGGCTTCGCTGATTATCCATTTCATTTCTTTTCTAGTCCTCTCTCGCTTCTTAGCAAGCAATTACCACATTGGCACACAAATTTGAAAATAAGCAAGCATAGATATATGTGAAGTTGTGCTTATTTATTCCTTTCTCTTCAGTGAGTCCCAGTCCCTGTTTA